>NC_135004.1:15227641-15534185 GCF_051020985.1 Nomia melanderi | reverse complement strand
TCGTACACGAGATTCTCACCCGACATGAAGAAAATCCCGTGGTTCGTACTCAGCAGCGCTAATTTAAGTAAAGCCGCTTGGGGTACATTTAGAAATTCACAGTACATTATGAACTGTGAAGTTGGAGTTATATTTATTCCAAAATTTATTGTACGTGAAAATAGTAATCACTCTTAGTTAGCATAAAATGGGAAAAGAAACATAGACCACTATTTTTGTAGACTGGATCAACAACATTCCCGGTTCAAGAGGAAGAAGCGGGAATACCTGTATTTCCTATTCCATACGATATACCTCTAACAAAGTACAAATCCGATGATAAACCATTCGTTACGGAATTCTTCAGTGGCCGTGACTAAAAGGATGGCGCTTAAAGGCTGTACAAAGTGTACAGAATCTATACCATGTTGTGTGTTCGAAAACGTATTATGCAACGTGTTTTGTACAAATGAATTTTTTTAATAAACAGTAAGTTTTTAAAATAGTATTCAATGTTACTCGAACAGTCAGTTACATGGCAGAAATAAATTAATTCCGTTCAGACAATCTTTACAGAGGACTGCGTTAATAACTTCCGTTTACGATTTCTACGGACACGGTTGTAATATTTTATGATATTATTATAATGCATCTTTACTAGAAAATAGGTATCAAAACATTGTGTGTGAAATTAAATGCACCACAGTAGCGCTCTGATGACAGCAACGTCCTCTGTTGATCAATTCTGGAATCAGTAACACCGCAATAGACGCTTATCATCGTTGTATAATATCACTGTGCTGTGAAGATTGTCAGTGATAATAATAACAAGTGATTTACGGTTTTCATGTGTAATTTTGTCGAAATTATATGAGAGAAGAAAGTGACAAGTTTTTGTAATACCGATGGTAAGACTTGTTTAGTTAATCCAAAGGTAAAAGTTTAATTTTAACCAAAAAAATTTTCTCCAATTTGGGAAAATAATATTAAAAAATTCTAGTCAATTCAATTAAATGTCATATCCACATTGTAAATAATGTTTGTTTATTTTACGTTCCATTGAAACTACTACTAGCTCTTGGTAAATAAAAAAAGCGGGTCTCTTGATTCAGTGAAGAAAATCATAATAAATCACTTATAAGAAGAAATAATTTAACTGAATGATCTAGTCTTTGATTGTTTTGGTTAGACACCTTTAATGGATTAATAGAATTGAGAAAACAAACGATGACAACAAAATAGCATGCAGTCAACTATAGTAGATAAAAGAGAAGGATAGCCAGTAATAAATCAAAATAAAGATAATCAGTTTAGAAAAATGGATAATAAAGCAGAAACACTTTTTAAGTTTGCTTGTAATGATGATAAAAGCAGTTCAGACACTAATAAAGTGAATGTAATGGAGGAGAAATTAAATACTATTAAGTTAACAGAAGAAATATTACAGGAAGATAAATCCTGTCAGATAAAAGGAGGTGACAATAATAGTTTTACTGATGATGGCAGTGAAAAGAAAAAGTCAGCTGTTGATGAAGGTGTGGCAGAGGGTAATCAAGGTTCAAATAAAACTGCGGATGATGCTCATAGTTCTACCTCCTCAGAAAGAAAATCCTTAATGGAGTCTTATCAAAAATGTAAATCAACAATATCTAGGGAAAAATTTAGAGCACATATAATTGCTATAATGAAAAAGAATGGTAAAGAAGTGGTTGAGCCAGGAAACTTTGCAGCAAAATATGCTCTTGCAGCACCATATCACATATTCTTTCCGAGAATAGAGGACTCAAAGGAAACCTATGATCAACAGTTTTCAATAACATTTCCTGAAATCTTAGACAAAAGCTTAGGAGAAATTGTCTGTAGCTTACAAATCAACTTTATGCTAGATGTTGACTGGTTGTGCTTACAATACGTGTTGGCTGGCCAGTGTGCAGATATGTTAGTTCTGTATGGTACGAGATTGGATGAGGAAAAAGTGAGCTCAAATATGAAGATTATACTTGTGGAGAAGTTATCTGAGTTCACTTGTCATCACACGAAGATCATGATCTTGAAGTATATAGATGGGGGTATACGAATTGTAGTGTCTACAGCAAACTTGTATCTTGATGACTGGGAGAATAGAACGCAAGGGTGTGTGAAATCATTTTCAAAGTGTCTATATGTTGATTTGCTTGCTTCAAACAGATGACCTTGACAGACAAATTCTATTTTGTTTTGACCAGTCTTTGGATATCGCCGCATCTTCCGCCGCTGGCAGATTCTGCAGTTTGGAGTGCTGGAGAATCTCCAACACATTTCAAAAAAGATTTACTGGATTATCTGCATGCATACCGCTTGAAGGATTTGAAAGATTGGATTTCCATCGTTCGTAAAGCCGACTTCTCGGCGGTGAATGTATTTTTCCTGGCTTCTGTTCCTGGACAGCACATGCACCGCGCTTCCAACTTATGGGGACATAGGAAGTTAGCCACTATTCTTTCTAAATATATTACCTTACCTCCGGATGCTCCACAATGGCCAATTGTTGCTCAGAGCTCTAGCGTCGGAGTTTTTGGTCCTAATTATAAAAGTTGGGTTTTTAAAGACTTCGTACGTTCGGCGTCGGCAGAGGTGAACAAAGGTACGAAGGGTTATCCAGACTTCAAGTACATTTTCCCTACACGTAAAAGTTTTCTACAAAGTTTTGATTTCCCAACTGGAAGTACTTGTCTGAATTACCCCAGGGAAAGACATGCTCAACAAGAATGGCTAGAATCCTACCTATAGTAAGTAAACCTTTAAAATCTTCACTGTTGCATTCAGAGTATCCCGTAATTGTTGGTACCGTCGATACAGTTAATCGGGAATTAGATGCTTCACTGTTTCCATCAACTCCTCGAAAACGTGGCCTGACACAGGAAAATTGTATCCTATGCTTCCGATTCGTTTCGTTTCCTTTTTATTCGAAACCCCTCGTTTTCCGATTAGACCGTCAATTGCTGGACGCATCTTGTATTATTTTCATATATCGAACAACGTTCTTAGCGAGTGGAAGGCTTCGCGCGAGGCGAAAGACAAAGCTATGCCTCACATCAAATCGTACACGAGATTCTCGCCGGATTGGAAGAGAATCCCTTGGTTCGTCCTTACCAGCGCCAATCTGAGTAAAGCCGCGTGGGGGAATTTCCGAAGTTCATATTTCGTTGGGAACTATGAAGCTGGAGTCGTATTCGTTCCACAATTTGTTGTGCGTAAGAATGTGATCACCCTTCATTAGCACGGAATAGAAAAATGAACGTATCGCATGATTTTCGTAGACTGGGTCAACTACGTTTCCGGTTCAAGAGGAAGAGGATGGAGTACCTGTGTTCCCTATTCCGTACGATATTCCTTTAACGAAATACGAACCTGGTGATAAGCCAGCCTACTACGAGCTCGACGATATTGACGATATTGTACTTCATGTGAATACTGTACCTGACTGATCTTCTGCATTTTAAGGCAGCATTGTGCAAATCGTACTGAACAAGTATAATATTATGAATAGTTGAGGGAAAGAATTCATTTCAAATATATTTTTGCTACGTTATTAAAAGAGTGATCTTATTTCCTCGATGATTACTAATCCTACACGAGTGATATATTTTTATAAACATTATACTCTAATATTTTTAATAAATCTAGCATTGTAACGAACGAATTAGTCACACTTTCTGGAATCGTGCAGATAAGATTCCTCGTTAGGGGAGTCCTAGAGCAGAAGTACACTTAATTACATCGATAAGACAAAGATTTTTACAGACGTGCAAGTACCAATAGCTAACTATACGCATGATTTTAAGTCAGATACGTTGTGCACGGGGTGCCTTGACAGGAATATCTATTTGGTGTGCCGAATAAACACTGTGGGAACAATAGAATGGCTTTTAAATCTTGTAAGCATCATTGACTAATTTTAACTGTGTCGCTTTCTTTTCACGTGTAACTTGATGGTACAAATTGGTCTTTATCCGTTTCACTATCGCTCGGTGAAAAAGAAACGTTACTACGTGCTTCCTGGAGCGACACTGTAACCGGCTATAAAAATCGTTAACGATAACACAGACGCTTACTGTTATCGCGGCAGTTCAAGCGAAAGCATCGATACGTTTCAAATGGCGCAATTTCATCGGACAGTGTCTGTTAGGGCACCCGTACACGTTTAAACATGCGGTGAACGTAGCAAGTTGCATGTTGCACTGAAACAACAACGCTGTAGCTGTGTTTGCTTCGCTGGACGTTTGTAATTTTAACAGTAGAACTATCAGACGGGTCGAACTTGACCCATTCCGAAATGTTCACTTTGCGAGTATTTAAATCATGAGCTCCTTTCAGAAATTCCACAGAAAAATGATAATTATCGTATAAAGGCCTACATGACATACTCTTAATATTTAATATTAATTATACTTATATTTACTTATTATTTTTCAAGAAACGTATTGCATCCATTAATACCGTGTACTCCGATTTCAGTGAAACAGGCCGTTTCGTGTCTTTATGAATTCCAACAAATTGAGCTTTGGCCACGGACACATCGACATTTCCCCATTATGGCGTGGCTTCGTTGCACGTTTGTTCCGCGGCGATTTCGTGGCTCGCGGGCCACGCGTTTTCCATAAAACATCAGCAGGCGAGCGTTTCTTTCGCGGCGTTTCCTTCGTGCCGTTGGCGCATGCCTCGCCTTCGAACAACGTTTGATGAACCTTGCGCCTCGCTCTTCCTCGCGCGGAACAATAATTGTTCCATGTAAGCCATGAATTCTGAAACAGTAGGGAAGAATAGGGTAAAACGGAACGCCCATGTTTTTCGTGGAGAACGAGCACGTATCGAGCCGGCGCATAGTACAGTCCTAATAAGACCTCGTTATCATTCGTGATCGATTGGAGATGAGCGCGCAAGTATTATCTACGAGGAACTGTGTTCCATTATTCCCTATTCTCCACTTTCCGACACCGTACGAGTCGTTCACACAGCTGTTTCCAGCGTAACACTAAGAATTTAGCTACCTACATGCTTTTTTAACCTTTTAGCTACTAGCCGCGAAGCGTACAAGGTTTGACACGGTATGTATATCGTAAATGTAATGTCACTGTGATTTGAGACTGACAGAATTCTCCACCTTGCAATTATATTGGATTAAACTATAACGTGCACAACTATCGACGGAGAAAGAATTGCGCCGCTGTAAGCATACCATTCGAGAAGACGATACACGCGGAAGCCGCTGTAGTGGCGTACAGTAGCTAAAAGGTTGAAACGAATGATATTCGCAACAGCGCGAGTCCTCAACATGTGCGACTTTGGAAACTATTAGCATAATACTGCGAATGCTGCGTTGAATTTTAAAGCATGTCCGCGTTTGTTCGCGGGTAAATTTAATTTCCTGTAATTTTTACACGCGGCGCGCGGAGCTTTCGCAAGACGAGTCCGCGAGCGAATTAGATCTCTAATTTCCGAGCGTCCTTGCGGCGACGGAGCGGTGAAAGACGAAATTTTCCGTCGACCTCAAGGCACCGTCTCGAGCGAACGGAACGGGTCAATTCGAATGCAAATTTATCGAGAGGACCGCGCCTTTTACAAGCTCGTAAATCGATTCAACGCGATCCGTTCAACGTTAACGCGCCACGTGCTGTTCAAGGAGTATTTTTTCATGAAGATCGATTAATTATATCTCTGTCGGATGTTTGTACGCTGATTTTCGTGGAACGGACGTGAATTTCGGCACACGGCCGTAACAAGTGTTCCATTATTTTCACAACACTTCTGCTTAGTTTGTTTGTCATTCGCTCGCCGCTCTTATCTGTGGGTTTCCACTTGAAAAAAAAGTTATTTAACGTTACTTTCAGTTTGCAAACAAATGTATTTCCGTTTCCGGAGTGTTTGGAGTGTCTGGAGTGTTTCGCGAAACACGTTATCGCCGTTCTGTACGCGGCGGATTAGCGTGTAAGGTCGCCGTTAATTGTTTTAGAGTAATTTCGGCGATGAATATTCATGGATCGTCGAAGCACTTGCGGCTTTAACGATCGACTAATCTTTTTCTTTGTTTTATGTATTAATTTCCATCGATCACGGTACAGGTTAAACGATGCAAGTGTATTCTGATCGACTCGATTTATTCCGCCGTCAATCGAGCTTTCGTGTTTACTGATATTAACCCTTTGCGGACAACCGCCACACATATGCGTTCTGCGTGAACTGTCAATCTGGCTGACGAACTCATATGAGTCGCTCAGAAGCCAATGGCGGTTAATCCTAGGAAACAAATTGAGAAAATTAATGTTTCGACTCCTGAAATTATAAAACATATTCAGGAGCTACGAAAAGAAGGGCTTTCTGACCTGGAAAAAGCTAAGACACAAGTGAATCATTTAACAACTAGAAAGAAGATTATTTATTCCATGAAAATTTAGAGAAATCAGAAGATATCAAAAAGTCGACTTAACCGCAATGACTTCTGAACGACTCGTATGTACTCCACGTAAACACATTGCTGTGGCCGATGAACCCATATATGCGTCCGGCGAATACAGTTGATAGAACCAAAAGAACATTTCATTTATCCTGCGGAGAATCTGTGCGTGTACACGTGTCCAAAATTTGTCATCATGGGGTGCTACGAGCAATAATAACGCGTAGACGGAAACACGCGCTGGCAATTTCAAACTGGTTGACTTCGAACCTTGCAGTCCATAAGGGGTTAACGCGACGATTTATTAATAATTATCGAACAAACCGATGTCTAAGTGTTTATAAATACGGCGTGATTTTTCGATAAATCGAAATATAACGGTCAACCGGCGTGAAGACCAAGGACACACGTGCCGAATTATATTGCAATAATTTGTTTTCACCTGTCGTTCCTTTCTCGACATTTACATATTTAACGTTCGAATAGACACCTTTTTGCAGATTATCGAAGACGGTTTAAACCGACATTTATTTCTGTTTCCGAAGAGTTCGAGGTAATGAAGCAAAAGCTCACCGAAACTTCGAAACTTTCCATCGGAGCTTGTTCCATAACTTCCCTAAAACGTGTACGCACGAACAAATGCGCGAAGGTTCACGGTTTACCAACGTTAATTCCGAAGATCCGATTATCGGCGTAACTAAAGAATTCAAACGAAACACGCTCGAATTAAAGCTTAACACGTTCGCGGCCAACGTTCGCTGCGCTTTACGCCGCGCGTTACGATTTAAAATACAAACACACGTGAAAGTAATCTAATATTCCTCGCGCGAGCTGCAAAATATTGAGCGCCACAAAACAGCGACGCCGGTCACGAACGTGTTAACAACTAGGTTTGCGTTTATCCTACAATGTGCTCGATTATGCTCGGAAACATTGGCGCTCCATTCATACCTTGCGAATTAGAGCTTCGAACATACAGTTAGGATGTAAATTCGTGAAATAGCGCCGATCGAAATCGCATTTACCAAATCATGTTTACACTCGTATCGCGACAAATAATCATATTCGTGAAATTTCAGCTGAAACCGACAGCGTCCCGTCGACCCGTCGCGAAAGGAAGGTAAGTCGGCTCGGCTCGCAGCCGAGGTTCATCCCAGAATTCCTCTAGATGGCTAGACTCGCCCGATACCTCGACGGTTTTCGCAACGCGTCCGGTATCGACTCGGCCATCCCGACAACGCCTACAAACAACAACATCATTCGCCATTAAGACAGACGCCAAGGATTCTGACGTCAACGCGCGGCGAGGCTTCGCCTCCCACCGAGGGGCGACGGACGGCTTCGGAGCGTTGGGTGTCCTCGGCGCAGATGCGATGATTCTGAAAAGGGACGGATCCCGGCGAGGCGCCCCGACGCCGAGGGCGACGACGAACCCGCGGACGCGTCGATCCGTCAGTCCGCGAGGTGTCGTCGACAGGGACGGACGAAAACCGTGAATCTCGGCTCGGTGCGTCGCATGATCCACGCGTGTCCCGTGTGCGAGCATGTGCGGGTGCGTGCTCTGAGGAATCGGCGCAGGGCGCAGGCCGCGCGAGCGTGCGAGCGTGCACGGGTTTCACGGGTAGACGAGCTCGCGTCGAGCGTCTGGCCATCGATTCGCAACCCCCTATCGAGACAGCTTAAAGACCGATCGCCGCGATAAGATTTCTCGATAGCAGAAGCAGCGCTGCTCGAAGGAACTCGAGGGGAGCATCGGCGAGGTGGCGCACTGCGAATCCCGGCTGCGGTCCTCGGGACGATTTTCGAAGCTGGATCACGAACCGCGAACGTGCCGCGCCTGAGGATCGGACTGGGAGAAAGTATCGAAAGTAGGTTCCGGTTGGATTTCGGGAAACCTTGAATCGTTCTTAGACCCGTCCCCGAAGAGTATGTATCTCGTCCCAGCGTCCGACCGTATGAACATCCTCCTGAACGTTCACCGCGTTGCCACGCGAGCGGGAAGACGGTACCGGCGCCGCGAGACGCGCGCGATCTCGTCGATACCTATTTTCGTCACGTCTCTGCATCGGCGACTGATTGCCAGCTGGCAGGAGCGGACGTCGCGGCTGCGTTTAATACGTACTCTCAATATTTGCGGATCGAACCTGTGCGCGGCGGAGTTTCCTGTTGCCTTTCGCCTATTTGGGGAGCCTGCGCGCGCGATTTCCGATATGCCAGTTCTAGCCGCTCGTTTCCGCGGACAGTGCGCCGGGTTCACTGATCAATCGAAGATGCATCGCGGCGCCGATCGTTGTTCCGCGGTGTTCCTCGTCGAGACCACTTGAGAATCTTCCGCGCGCGGACTCCCCCCCGGGAACGCGGCGATTGGCGTTCGTGCGTTCATACGTTGCGGTTTCTCGCGTTTCAGGAGTTCCTCGGGTGTAGTTCGAACCGGGCTGGCTCCACGCTGATCGCGTGGCGATCGTTCCTGCGTTTGGCATGACCCGGCTTGGCCCTACAAAATGAGCGTGCCCGCCGTTCGCCGGTGCAACCGTGAACCTCTGCGATGCTAGCCGAGCGGCGCAGCGCTCCGTCGGCGAGATACGTGCCAGGAAACGCCGTCAGCCCCGACCGCGAATCAATAAAGTGGAGCGCGGCTTCACCGCGGTGGCGAGATTCCAAAGCCTGACCACGCGGATCCTGCTTCTCCTGCCACCGGGGACGGAAACGGAACGCCAACCGCCGACAGGATGATCACCTGCTGGGTGCTGACCGGCGTCTTCGGCGCCATCGTGCTCCTCTACGGCCTAATCGAGATACACTACTTCCTGCGGATGTTCTTCACCGTGTTCTTCGCGCGGTTCTGCAAGAAAAGGGTTCACATACTCGACGAGACCACTGTTTACGGTACGTTGCTGGCTATTAATGATTAACGGGTAAACTTCGGTCAGCGGGTTCAACCTTCGTGTCGACCGAGAGGGTCGCGTTTGTTCGGAACTCTGACGCTGTAGTCTGTCACCGCAGACTTTTTGTTTTCGAGGTATTTATAGAAGTGCCCGGGGAACTCGAGGGCGAAGGAGTTTCCCAAAATTTTCATGGAAACGTGGCAATCCGGTTTTTAACTTCGGTCGCTAGCGTAAGGGTGAACCTTCCGTATTGCGAATTGGGTCGAGGAAAACTCGCGCTTTGGATTCCAGTGAATTACATTTGAATTTCAAGCGTGCCTTCGATGTCATTTGTTTCGCGGAATGGAGGTTTATAAACATCTCACGGAGCTGTCATACGTATTTGACAGTACGGGAGTATTTGAATTCATCACGCTCCTTCCCACCTGTTCGACGTCTGACAAATTTTCATTCACTCTTCCGTCAATTTCCAAGTCAGCGACGAAGCTTTTCCTTCATGGACGCTCTTCGTGCCCTTTGAATGACATTTACGCACTTTGCGGTATAAATAAGGATACGCGAACCTCGCATTAAGTTCGTAAATATCAACCGGATGGTTCTCACGGTTCCCCCGTTCAATTTCTAGAGTCTAGAATTCACGCGTCGAAGTTACTACCTCCCGCGAGAAACATCCGCCCGCCTCCCGCGACGAGCGCGCAAAAGCTTTTTAAACCGTACTCCATTCTCGAGCACCTATTCACCGTGCGACTCGCGAGAACCCGCTGTCGTACGTCGGGGAACATAGAAAGAAAAACAAGATTTGTTGGACAGCGTAATTATGCGCGGCGTATCCGTTCGCACCTTGGAACGCGGCTGTTATTCCCCGGAGACGAGACGAATAATCGCAGGCGGAGCGCCTCTTTGTCTGATAGCTAGCGCGCGTTTGAGGACACCGGGTAACGTAGAATTACCCGCGCCGCGTAATCGAATCCGGTGTGTGACTAAGAACCCGCCTAGGATTCCGTGAAAATGCGTCCCGCTCGCCTCCTGATTGTCACGTAAGCTCGGAATCCTTACACCTCGCCGACTTATCGCGGTCCGGTTCCATCGCGGAACCTTGACCTACCGTGCGCGAATCAGTCGGCCGGCCGGCGAGCCCGTGTCACAAATCCGCGTGAGTATTGATTCTAGAACGGTGACGCGCCGCCCGCGACGAAATCTCCTGCGAGAACTAGACCAAACTGGCCCGCCGGAAACGTAAACAAAGCGAGATTTTGCGGGACCGGGGCCTCTTCCGGCCGACCGGCTCGTGTTAACGTCCACTCGCGCTGAAACGCTTACGGCAGGCATCTCACGTCTCTGCCATCTGCGAGCTAAGGCCGAACGAGCCGCTCCGCAGGCCGAGTCGATTCAGTGGACTGCGAATTTTTCGAGACCTTAATGGCGAAGGGTTTCACCGACGCTTACCTTCTTGTGCTTAAAGTTTCCTTAATAAAGAATTAACACTGACATCCACTTTGAAATCGACGATGGACGACGAAAGGTGTTTTTTGATAATTGATTCTTGGGGAATTCGATGAAGATTTCTTAGTTTCAGAATAAAATGTATTTATTTATAATACTGCCATTGCTGTCATTTGCATCTATATCGGACGACTAGACGGCATTTACATCGAGTTTGTTAGTAGTAATTGTAACAATGTTGCCAATAGTAATAACAATCTTGTACAGCTGTTTCAATGTTACGAAATGACAGAGACTGTTTTGTATACAGCGTGATATTAAATTGATTTCAGAAGCCAGAGCGATTAGATTCTATAGCTTAGCGCGACGAGGACGAGCCGAGCTTCAGCGAACGTCGCGTCTTCTTCCGTCGGTGTTCTTCGTTAGACGTTTCGACTAATAATAAAAATGTATCCGAAAAGCAAACAGCAGTCGCTGCCCCTTGCTCCCGCGTGCAGTTTCGGTTTGCCGGTGGCAGGGGGAGACGCGAGGGGCGATGTAGTACGTGTTTGTTACGCCGCGCGCGACTGGCACGAGGAATAATAAATCCTCCGGCACCGCTTAGTATGCCGGAATATTCAGCCGAATGGCTGATCTTTTATTTATCAGTCCTTGCGACGGACGAGGAAACCGATCGCTCCCTCGTCATTTGTTCGCCGATTTCGCGGGGAAGCACCGGCCTGCAGCTTCCATTCGATTCGGCCGCGTCGCCGAAGGGACACCCGGGATTCCCATCGATCTATCGAAGTTGCGCAAGTGTTCCGCGATGGGACACGGTTACGTGACCGTTAGGTGGCACACGCCTGCCGCTAATTCCCTCGATTCCGACCGAAAACGCTGTGCGAGTCTCGTAATTGCCTCAGGGCTTTTAGCTTCTGACGTCCGACGATTGCGCACTGCGCAGTCCTCGGAAACTGGGTGGGAAATTGAGCAGGAACTCTAGGAAAAGCCATCAGGCTAATCACCAGCAATTTCTCTGAATACGTAATTAGTCCTTAAATTTCTTTAACTGGCTATATCCTCGTTAAAGTAACGACGAGTCTTTAGTACGAGTCTCGAATGCAAGAAACTGTTTCAGACACCGTAGAGTCTAAGGATGTATTTTGAATCGTTGACGGTAGCTACCGAAAGCTTAATTTCTCCAGCATTAACTAACTGTGCTTATTAAAGTAACAGCGAGTCTTCGGTGCGAGTCTTGAACGCAAGAAACTTCGAACACTCGAGTTGAAGGAAGTATTTTAAATACCTGCCGGCAGCTTCCGGAAGCTTAATTTCTCCAGCGTTAACTCCGCTGCGCCCTTAAGATAATTACAGTAACATTTTATAGATTGCAAAACAGTGGGCGTTCCGTGAAGTTCACATTGACCCAAATGGCTCTTCCCAGCAATCAAGTTAACTTCCGATCCACTGTTTTAATCGGATTAGAAGGAAACGCGGTAAAGGCTTTGACGAGAGCCACGCGCTTCGCGTCGCTCGGTACTTCGGCTTTAATTGTATGTGACCCAAATGGCGCACGATGGTTAAACGAACGCGGTCTACGAAGGAAAGGCCTCGCAGGGAAATGTATGTCCAATTCGCGGCTCGGGGTCCTTGGGAGAAATCTATGGTAATAAATTCCACGTGTGCGTTCTGTGCTATACTAACATTTGATTTTCATAGGTATCTGCACCACCACCGACGTGGACACGCTTCTCTATCACATGAACAACGCGAGGTACCTCCGCGAGCTGGACTTCGCGCGAGCGGACTTCTACGAGAGGACGAGCCTGTACCGCGAGATCTGCTCGCAAGGGTCGGGGGTCGTGCAGGGGGCAGCGACCATTCGGTACCGTCGGTTCGTCAAGCCGCTGTCTATCTTTAAGATAACGTCCAAGGTATGAACGCCACGCGTCAGAGCCTCGTTGCGTTTGCTCAAAATATTATTCCATCGAACACGGACAACTGATTTCCATGAACAAGTGGAACGATTGTCATTCAGACCAAGCATTTCGCTGACAGTAATTCATTCAGCTGGTTATCCTGGACAAACATTCTTCAAATCGATTTGATTAGTACTCGATAGCGTCGAATATCATTAGCACTCGCAACGTCCGATGCCAGAAACCTGTGGAACAGCTTCTATACCGCCACTTGGCACTCCACGAGCGGCTGAATCCTTTACGAACCTCATCGATCGACGCTGGAATCAAAACAATCCGACGAGAGGTTCTAACGTGGCCCACGAGTGGTTCGATCATTCTCGCAAACACTTCGTCTTCGAAAGCGGAAGACGGATTCGCGTCGGAAACTTCGATGTTCTCCCGACACGCGTTCGGACACGTGGATACAGGACTCGGAATTAGTTACGGCACACACCGTGCCGCCGCTAATGACTTAGTCACCTTCCGTTTGTCTCCAGTCGATTGTCACGAGAATTCCCTGTGACTTTTACTGTTGCATCGGAAGATGATTATCTCCGTCGCCGGCGCGCTGGGGAATTATCAACATTTAGTTTCGATAATTTCTCGGAAAACCGATGAAGCCTGCGCCCCTTCCGCTCGCGGCTTGTGTGGACAGCGTTTTAGCGAGGGCGACGAGCGGGCGAGAAGTGCGCGAGCAAACGAAGGCTTTGTTCCTCGACGTGCCAATTGGAGGAACAAACGGTGGTATTTCCTATTGACCGGTTGCATAAAACCGCGTCAAAATATTGAGATATGTAACACTCGCGGAAGAACTTTGAAAAGTGAGAATGTCGTCGATTATGTCACATTTCGCGAGAACGTTGTATCTTTGGTTCGTAACGCAAGGGACAAACGGGAAACTGTTAGACGTTACTTTGCGTACCTACTTTTACAACCTACATCTGTTTTTCATGCAGTTTATCAACTTATAAAAATTCATTTCTTCGGTATGAGTATATCTCTTCTCGGGCAGAATTGCTCAGCTTCAAGTATAACAGTTTTTACTAAATATTGTTTTACATAAGATGTTTCAATTTGTATAATAATTCAGGAATACAGGCGCAGAATTCTGTTCGTTTTGCTTGCAGATAAAATCTGATCTTTTGCTCTGTTCGGGGCGAATGCCTCGCGCCGAAACCGATTTCCGGCTTCGAATGACAGATCCGACCGGCGATTACAGTTTCGTATGCACAAAGCGAGCGCGTGACGCATCTCGGACGATGCATTCTATCCATCTTAGCGATCAATTTGATGGCCGTGTACACGGAATATGAAATCGTAGACAATCAGACGGTTTGTCGTAAAACGAAGATTTAATTGTTCTATTCCTCGGTCGGGTGTCTCGTGCTTTTTATGGAACCGGCTGGAAGATATTGCGCGACCGTATTTCCTCGAGCAGTCATTAATATTATTTGCGAATCATTGTCGCAGGAAATGGCTTCTTTCTAAGGAATATTTTGCATGTGTCGTTGCGACATGATTTATTGACAGTTCGACAGGATCGAAAGACTTAGTGTGACTACTTTGTTATTCCTCGGAAGGTTGTTTGAATTCTTTATCCATCGTCGTGTTTTTACAGGATTTTTCTATGTTCTTATTAAGTTTGTTTATACTTCATCGTATCTTTCACTTACCTTTAACATTCTCAGCGTAATCCTCGACTGCACTTCGTTTTTACAGTGCATTGTATAAATCAGTGAATATAGCTTGGTGCTTACGATGCTCGCTTGTGCGACAGGAATAATAAGAATAATAACTGTCGTGAAAACAAGAGACGTTGATAATAATGCCAATTATAGTACTGATAGTAAGTATTGCATCACACTGATTGGCGTGGACGCTAAAAATACTCGGAAATGTGTGCAAGATGAAGTTCCCTTTAACAGGTTTCCACGATAATACTAACATAAACCAAAGAAAAAATCTATGTGCAGTCAATAAGAGGATATAACGATTTGCATGTGTCTAGCTGAGTTGATTAAGAATCAGACAATTAGTTGCATTAAAGATTGAACGATAGATTGAATTGAAGGTTCGTTAAACTGGGTCAATCAATAGAATTAAACATTGGAACATTAAGAACTGACGAACCTGGACGATTCATTTCATTAAAAATCTAATGATCAACTTAATTCAATCTCGGCATTAACATAATTTCTTAATTGATTCGAATCATTCTCCTCTTTCAGATAATATATTGGGACGAGAGGTCGGTGTTCATGGAGCACAGGTTCATCACCCCTAACGACGGTTTCATCCGGGCGATCGCGATTTGCAGGCAAAGACTGTTGGATTGTAGCGCCGAGGCTGTGATCGGATCCCTCATGGAACGAGGAGTGAAACAGACCGGTAACGTGGAGGCAGGCGTCACTCAGGTACACTCCATTCCGAACGAAAGATTTCTGATTGTGTCTGATCATTTCGTAACCAACGTCGTATTTCGCGCAATCCGCGCAACACCACGGTATCGTGGAACCTAATTACGAGACTCGCCATTCGAAATGGTCATAAGGAATTCGGTGATCCAGCGGAACATTTAGAAAGTTCTATCACGAAACAAGATTAGATACGCACGAAATGATCTGATACTGGAGAAACCACTTTCGTCGTTCACAAGTCGGTGACCAACTCCGCATTCCGAAGACTCCCAAACTTCAATGTCGAAACACTTGATCAACACATCTGTAATGGAACTGATTGTGTCGATATATTGATGGAAATGATTGCCAATATATCTATATTGATGGAAACATAGCAAACATCTACGTAAACATTTGAATTATATTAATGGAAATGTTACCGGATATAGAATATTTCAAAATTTCCATGTTTCCACCCACATACGTTCCATTCGAATCGAACGGCACACATATAACACACGTTCGCTTCTCAAGATTCCTAAAATTGATTTAAAATTAATTATTCATTCAATATTGTTTCACTTTCAAATACTTCTGTGCGTCAATGTACGCAGTGTCCTCGAATTGTCCTGCTCCTCGCGTCCTAATAAGAGTTGATCACTTCGCCAAGTGAATGGCTGATTTATTAATGGCTGATATTAAAATTGATCGCATATATTACCGCACGCATATACCGCAGATGCCGCACGTCAGGCCGGAGATGCCGCCGGAAGTCGCCAGGTGGCTAGAGAGCAATGAAATCTCGTCGGCGTTGCTCCGCCAGGCCGCTGCGGTGACGACCAATTGCTGACAAAGGGAGGATACGCCTTCCACCACGAATGGCGTCGTTTCCGCTTCCGTCTACGCAACCACGACAGTATAAAGGTCGAACGTGTTCGACGAACTCGCCGGGCGCACCGGTCTCTTCGGATTGTTCACGGGTCAGCTTCGGGTTCAACCGTTTCAAGGCGACAGGACACGAGTGATCGTTACGCTTAAAAGCTTTTACAGGCCGTGATCTTGATCGCGCTCTTGTAGATCGTTGCGAAACGATCGGACGCGAACGTGTACACGGTGTCAAAGAAAGTACCTTCTGATCTATGGGAAACAAGATGCACGTATACAGGGTGTCCCGCGGTAGATGTTGCGAGCCTGTGTTCACGAATCCATCGACCCCTGAATTCTAGCGTAATATCGAGCTTAGGATAAAGTTCTCGATCGAACTCGACGAATCATTCCTCGAAGTCGACACTTGATTCTCCTGTTATCGACTCTTTGCTCTCGACGATGTTTCTCGTTATAAATAGTCGTCACTGATGAAGCATCGATGATACTATTTGCAACTAACGCAAGAAAGTGTCCTGCGCTGACGAAGGAACTTAATTATTTTATTTCATACGTCGATACGTTACAGAAAGTTCAATATAGAATTTTGAATTTGACGATTCTATTGCGTTGCATCGAATGGAGACTGATAGTCGCTCATTGAGCGCAAGGGTTAATACTTAACACTTGGTCAACCGCGATAATCTTCAATTATGAACAATTCCACTTCGAAACTCGTTAAGTAACAAACGAAGTAAACAATTAGAAAGACACCGCGTTTCTAATTGTAATGGATCAAACCTCCCCGTTCGGTTGACCAAGTGCTTAACCCTTCGCACACGTAACATCGCTTCCGAGGCGACAGTTTAAATATAAATATTCGATAATTTACACGTGGAACGTAACATATTAAAATCTCCGAGCGCAAAGGGTTGATAGTTGCGGTACACGTAGAAACACGCCGGTAGAATCCCCGTCCCCTCCAGTTATCCGCAAAACAAGTCGCGCGGCATTTAAGAGAAAAAGATTTTCCAGCGACCAGCGGTCTCAGCGAAGGTTACACAAATGTACATAAACGCGTCGCAATTTATAAAAAGCCTGTTTGTACGGTGCAGTTTAAAAAAGACGATTACGTACAGCAGGGTTTAAAAAAGGCGATCGCGTCGACGTCAATGCGTTCGTGAGTATTGGCTCGTAACGCGTTTGGTTATATACCCTGTGTATAGATATATATCTATGTACATGTATATATTATATATATATACATACATATATATGTGTACACATATATACAGAAAGAGAAAGAGTACAAAAAGAGAGATAGACGAGAAACTATTTTGCTAGGCGACGCGATGACGTGGTTTCCGGCCGTGGGTTCGCCTCCCCGCGATAAACGGCGGAGAAATGCGTGTTCGAGCGGTTCGGTGTTTCAATAGAATCCCGATCACGGGACTACGTAAGTACTTACATAGTATATACACAAAAAGGCTGCCACGGTGACTTCAAAGAAGACTCCACCGAGGTCGAGGATAGAGCGCTACTGTAAAAACGGAGCTTCCAAAGCTTGGTGGATCGGCTCCGCCGGATGTTCTTCGTTGACGATCGTTGTCGATCGAGGTTCCGCGCGACCCACGTTATTTACAATCTTTTTTATCGTTGATCACCCGAGCCCGGCGTCGACGGAACGATCGTTTCGGAAGCGAGGTCGAATCGCGCGGTACGCCATTTGCAGGACAAACGGGAATCGTAATAATCTATTTTACGAGCCGATGCCGAGAACAGAGGCGTTTATATTTCTACAATGCACTCGACGTGCCTTCACGCGGATCGTGACTGCGAATCGCATTCCAGGCGGTTCGGGACGTAAACGTTTTCATTCCTTTTCTTTCTCCGTTCACCTCGCCGGTTTCGGCGTCTTTCCGGGGAACAGGAGCTGCGCGCGCACTTACAATCGATTCTTCAAGTTGTACGAGGTCTCCATCGCCTGCGCCGGTTTCCGGGCGAACCGCGTGGAAAAGTCTCTCCTCCTACCGAATGTTTCGACTTGAAAGCCGCATCTCGTAGTTCGGTCATTTATGTAGGCGCGGGCTTAGCCAGCCCCGACAGCTCTAGCATTGTGCACGTACGTATGCGGAGACGTTATTATACTTCTAGATAATAATAATTGTCACTGTGTCAAGATAATATTGTGTTGATAATCATGTCATCGACATACCACTGTCCAGAGAAAGAAACAAAATAAATATACTTTAGATGGTTGACGAGTCCTCCGTCGCATCAAGTTCTTCATCAGCCCGCCTCGGTGTTCCATTGATTTTTAACGATAGGCTTAAGTTTCTTTTGTTGTTTCTTTAGCACGGTTTTGTCTATTGCTCGTAGAAGCATCGGTGTTCGTTCGTTTGCATCCTGGAAATTAGGGATTTAAGAGTAGATCGTTAAAACGCGTACTCGCGTGATTGCATCGATTGAAACGACGTAAACGTTTGCCAAGTGGCGTTTATAGAAATCCATGCGCGTCAAATCGACGCGTTCCGCAAATCTAGTGTTAAGTTTATACGTTAACGGATTTATTGCACTCGTATATAATTCCTGAAGATATTAGGTTACGTTCCAAGACCAGTTATAACTGACATTAAGAAATCGATTGAAAACAGATTATCTTCTTTCTCGTTCCTTTTCCAAGATTACTAACTTTTCACGAATGTTTCCTATCTCTCGCGAATCGAAGCCGCCGCCGCACTGCAACAATCGAAAACCTACTTTACAGGGAACGAAAGACTGTTTACATCAACCACCCGTCGACTGCATCTCATATTTTCATTTCGTGTCACGCAATGATACTCACGCGCTCCGTTGCTAAAACAAAAAGCTTTATTTACCCAATGACGTGACACTCGGTCGTCCATTTTACCGCTTCGCCGATAACACGCATCCATCGTTTCTTCGCAATAAGCTTTTAATCGTCCAACGTTCAACGCGGCATCAAACTAATTACGCACGTGTCACGTCGAACGTAATATCCGACGGAATCAACGGAAAATTAATAAACAAACGTGAGGAACATTGTTGACAGTCGACCAGAAGGAATGGGACTTGTGTCACGTGCGCGATGACCTAGTACTTTGACCGTTGAAAACGCAACGAACGTGTACCGTTGGTTGATTAAAATAGAGGTTCGTCTCGCGAGGAACCGGTTGCGTCTTCCTGTAGTAAGGAGCGAGCCGGCTGTTTGGAATTTCACCGTGGCCGCTCGCAGTCTTCCGTGAACTGTGGCACAGTGACGTCCGCGCGCCGGCAGCTCGCTCTATTTCCCTGCGCCGTCTTGTCCTTAGAAAACAGCCTCAGAAAAATGGTCTGCGCTTGTGCCCTGACGATCTTGCTCATCCTCTACATACTGTTCGACGTCAACTACTTCCTCAGATGTGCGTTCACGGTCCTCAGCGGTCGACTGCTCCGGAAAAAGAACAACAGCATCTTCGACGTCACTACTACTTATGGTAAATACCGTTTTTACGTCTGATGTGCTTGTAGAATTGTTCAATTTATTGTTATATTACTTCTGATGTTGTTTCGTTGTTCGAGGAAAATGTCTTGTATTGTTGCTGTAGCTGGACTCGAAACCCAGAATTATCGATGTCAAATAGAATTGTGTATTTTAAAGAGTTTAATTGTGTAAGTTTCAAGAAATTAGATGTGAAATTAGGTGTTTGGTAAACAAACAAGGTTTCCATGGGGAATAAACTGGACTCTGGTTTCACGGTTCTCGCAGCAGTATAAAATATGTTCGTCGGTGCACTTGAATTTTTATAAACATTCGAAGTTAGTTCTTTTAGGACGATAGGAGTATTGTCTAAGACAAACAGTTCTTCGTATTTCTTCATCTGTTTCCGTTTACTTCCGGGTATTTTTATTCAATATTTAGCGAATTGCAAGTTACAAGTCTCGTTTGAGTAAAATCATCGTATGTATATTGTTGTAGATAGTTGCGAGTGTTGAACGCAAATTTAATTATTATGTAGATCGTTGCGTGTTAACGCTTTCCCTATTGTTTCGGTTCGTAATTAGCTTACGCATGTTTTATTAATGAATCTGTTATAAAAGTCAAATATTCATGCGTGTAAAGTAATATTTTGATTTAATCGGTGTGCATTGAACAATGTTTGTGTATGTCAAGTTCAATGTATGTCATTAACAGTGAGCTTGATTTCATATTAAAAGTATTGGTTAATCAAAACTCATTAAGATATTTCTGTATTGTTTATATCAATCTTAATTATATCGCTAATGAAAGCTGTTTTGATAATGCATATATATCATACACTTTATGTTACATAATTTATACAGTGCAAATACTTAGCGACACTCGTGGAGTCATTCTTGTTTCATATTCATGCATTCTACGAATACATTGAACTCTAACACACGTGATCCCAATGCCTTCAAATTTACACTTCAGATACTCTAATTCACCGCTCAGACAGCTGTCGCATTAATGTTTCATTAGTTACATCGACTTACAATACAAAGAGGACGTTTACATTTAAATAGACGATAACGAACAGCCGAAGAAACTATCAACAGTGAGTTCAATAGAATGAAATTTAATAACCAATAAACTGATAATACTGATCAAACTGTACAAACTGATAAAGTAAAAAAGAATAAAACTGAATATAAACATTGACTTTTAGCTCATACCGATCTAAGCAGCATGAAGATGCCTTTGACATTTCGATTAACACTTCAATCCTTGACATTCGCGTACTTCCGTTTGCATTTACAGATAATTAATTAATGCACCTTGTATCATCCGAGAATTTATAGTTTCTACGTGGATACACTTGAAATTACGGATTCGCAAAATCGACCGAATGCTTGTTCGATAAGCGACAGCTTGACTCGACGCTTCCTCAGCGTATCAACGTACCGGATAACAATTCCAAAGTCGACAAACAAGATAGCCATTCGATGTGAATCAGTTTCCAAAACGGTCTACCGTTTAACAATTGAACGAACCCGTGTGAAATGTTGCACGTAAGCTAGCGCCGCATAGTCACCAGTGTTTCCTGCGTTTGAAATTCTACTATTGACGTCAATTGACCTGCCGACGTCATCTATCTATTGTATTCAATTATCTTCATTCTGCAGATTCACTTGTCTCACATAAATTAAAAATATTTACGAAGGTCGTATCGATTCCTGTCGTTCGAACGTGACTTACAACGGAAGTTTAATAACAAAGTTTCTCAGTTGTAATCGTCGCACCGTGTTTATATAATATTTCATAAGCTGAATAATCATTCCGCAGGAATATGCAGCACTCAAGACGTCGATCTCGTCCTGAAGCACATGAACAACGCGCGTTACCTTCGTGAATTAGACTTCGCGCGGTTCTATTTCTGGGATTCCGTTGGACTTTATGGAGAAATTAGCAAAAGAGGCGGGGGCGTGGTGCAAGGTGCGATGTCGACCCGATACAGGCGAGCCATTCCTCTTCTAACGCCTTACAAGATCACCACGAAGGTATTACCAATAGCTTTTACCTTCGATTAACTTCCAGTTTCGTTTATTCATTTATCTAGGTACCTTCACAATTAATTTTGCTCTAATATACGCGAAAAGATGATTTGAATTATAGTTGTATAGCTTTTGGAAATTATAATAGTATAATTATCTGTATCATTGTTTAAGAATGATATACTTTTTCGTATAATCTTTAAAAATTCTGGATGCATAGTTTTTGTATATTTTTCTAAAGCTACACCAGTATAAATTTTAGTTAGTACAAAAAATTGTAGTCGCATAGTTTGTGTGATTCTTTCGAAACAATGGTACAGTTCATTCTATAATTTCCTTTTCAATTGTATAGTTTATTGTATAATTCTTATGAATCACAGTTTGAAATTATTATTCCACATAAATTATATTTATGTCTGTTCGTATATCTCAGTAGACTATTTACTCAGTTAATGGCTTAACTGACATTAGATTATCGAACCTTAAATGTCAATCTCATGCGTCATTCTGTTAACATTAAGTTACAAGGTTTTTCCACGATTTCGTCGCACCAGGCAACGTGTGTTCACGCGCAAACCGGTTGCAATGTTACAGATGATTTATTGGGACGAAAAGAATCTGTACTTGGAGCACCAATTCATCAGTTTGACCGACGGTTTCATCAGGGCAGTCGGTCTCAGCAAACAGACGACCTTTGGCCTCAAGGTCCCTCTGGGTGACGTTATCAAGGAGCTGGAGCCGGAAGCTAAGTTGCCAGAGGTCACGAAAGAGCTGCAATTGTGGATGGATTCCATGGAGCAGTCCTCCCAGAAGTTGAAGAAACGTGACTGAAAATGATCTAGGAACTTTGTTAGTTCCCAGGATAATTCGGTGTATTTATATTTCTATTAAAAAGTATTTGATTCGATGATCAAAGTACTTGTCTTTCTTCAACGAAACGAAATACCAAAGAATAGTTTCTGTTTTACTAAGTCTCTGTTCGACTCGATCGAACGGTTCATTTCGTTTTCTTTAATTTTAATATAATACCTTAATGAACTTTCAGTTTTTCGTACTTATAGATACGTCTGTGTTGAACAATCAAATACTTTTTGAGGCGTAGCGCATATTTTCCATAGAACTTCTCTGTTGCTCAATTAATTTATTTGTTTCGCTTTAGCTAGCATCATTGACACTTTAATTAGAGCTTCGTTTCTTGTATCTTTGACTGACAGAAATTTAGTTCTGTCTCGATGTTGATGGATTTTGTATGTTCCACGCGGTCTCTGTAGCTCTTAAGGAACAATGAGAATTCCAAATTGGCGAGGATAATATTAATTACTCTATGATTATGCAGATTCACAAGAAGTCGTCTTCGTGTTGTAAGGAACATGATAAATTATAATTGGTGAAAATAACTGGTTACATTTAATGAAATATTACATACATATTTTGACGTACACAATGTTTTGCTCGTATCGTGTTCGCTGTAAACACTTCTCGTTCTCATATTCATGTTTTAATTACCAATCAAAATACTTGCAACACGTTCATAAATTATTCCATGCATAATACTTGCACAGATGTAATGGTATCCATAAAATCTTTAATCGCACACATAAACAATTTCTTTCTAATACGATACTCGTTAGAACAATACTCTCTATTTTTGCACTACAAAATCATTTATTATTTTTCTCTAAATACTCAGTTGTTCAAAAAATCACCACACCTCTTTTCAAGCGTAGTAAATAGCATTTAACACTATTATCAAAAGATTATTAATTATTTTGAATACAATCAATTGATTAATACATTAATCACTAAATAACATTCACGTTAGTCAATAGCAATTGACGTTTCTATCCGTGCAACCAGTGCTTTGGTCCATCAGAAATCAAGAATATTTGCACCGAACAAAAGTGTTCCAACATTTTTTTTTTACAAACAGACGCGTACATAACGGACCGTAATAAATTAAAACCTGTTCTTCTGAATCGTTCAGCGTGATCGCTCCGGGCGGAATTCACAGGACTCTGGGAATGATGACGGTTCGGTGTCATCGACGTTATTGCGCGGTGAAATAGGAACGAATATCGAAAAAAAGAACAAAAAAGGAACGAGATTCCTTCTTTTACAGCCTGTGACACGACCTTTCGCCGCGTAATCTGTCACAGACCACAGTGCTGTAGATAGTCGGATTACGAGGAAAAAATTCTGAAATTAATTTTTTTTATTGATCTCAATACGTATTGTAGGAATTTGAGTTATAGAGGTTTTCGAATGATTAGGTTTACAAATTACAGAAGTTTGAGGTTGTACAGGTTCTCGAGTTTAGAGGTTTAAGTTGTAGAAGTTCTAATTATAAAAATTTGGGTTGTGGAAGTTCGAATTATAGAAGCTCGAATTACAGAAATTCGAGTTATAGAAGATCGAATTACAGGAACCCAAGTTATAGAAATTCAAATTACAGAAATTCGAGTTATAGAAGATCGAATTACAGAAATTCGAGCTTTAGAAGTTCCAATTATAGAAGTTCGAATTACAGGAACCCAAGTTATAGAAGTTCAAATTACAGAAATTCGAATTATAGAAGTTCGAATTACAGGAACCCAAGTTATAGAAGTTCGAATTACAGGAATCCAAGTTATAGAAGTTCAAATTACAGAAATTCGAATTATAGAAATTCAAGTTACAGAAATTCGAGTTATAGAAGTTCAAATTACAGAAATTCGACTTATAGAAGTTCAAATTACAGAAATTCGAGTCATAAAAGTTCGAATTACAGGAATCAAAGTTACAGAAGTTCAAATTACAGAAATGCGAATTATAGAAGTTCAAATTACAGAAATTCGTGTGATCGAGATTCGACTGCACCGCAACTCGCTACGCGTTCAAGTACCGTGTACAGTACACGAAACATTTACTGATAGTCATAATCTTGCACCATCAATTTTCGACTTTTTTCCTCTCACGATTAATTATACGCTCTAGATCACCGTGCGGCGCGGTGCCCGTTTCACACGTGAATTTCCATGGTTCCCGTCAGATGGCGACTTTCGTTTCGCCCGCGTGACTGATGGAGAACGGATGTGCGAGAGTTCTGCACGTTCCTCCCGTGCAGTCGATCCCGGGCACTCGAAACCTGTCGCGAACGCGGGCCGACCTTTGACTTCGCTTTCCATGAACTTTCGTGGCCTGTCCAGTGTTGAAGAGCTCCTGACAGCTCCCGGCGACCGTGCACTGGACCACGTCCACCTTCATCCCACCTGTAAGTGACAGCACGGTGTTTCCGAAACCATCTTCCGGCTTTCGTCCCTCGCTTCCGCTTTTTCGAATTTCTCGCGCACGTAAATACCTCGCAATTCACAATATCTTTCTATCTACCCGACTCGACAAATCTGAAACATGCATATGACAACCCTCTCTTTTTAATCGAAACATTGCTAAAAACAATTGAATCTGAACGAATCTTTATATTTTCGAAGATTGATCTAATTCAGTCTTCATTTAACCTGACTTAACAGAATCAGGAATACGTGACGATTCTTCCCTTTTAACTGAAACATTAGAAAATGTCAATTGCTGAATGATTCTCGTTCGAACATCTCCCGAGGTTGATCTAATTTACAGTTCCCTTTCGTATAACTGATTTGACAGATTCAGAAATGGGTATACGATAAATTCTTTCTTCCAATCTAAACATCGATAGACAACATAAATCACATTTGGACGATCCTCTTCTCCATACTGGAGATTGATAAACACTGATTTACGCAGTTCCCGATCAGTTCAACGATTTGTCAAATCTCCACACCGATCGCACTCTCGTTCATTCTATTAATAAATATCAACCTCTCGCAGACTGTCTTCCAGTTTTCCTCATTCACTTTCGATTTCCTTTCTATTTGCCTAAATACTCCAAATCCTCTCTCTCTATCTCTCTCTCTCTCTCTCTCGCTTAGAAAGCTCGTTTCCTCGGGACGCGATGGCAACGATATTTTCATTCGATTGATCGCGCCCCCGATAAACAACGCTGCGTTTCGCGTACAAGTGTCAGCAAATTGCCGCGCGACCGCAGCGGGATCGTTTTACAGAATTCCGCGTGGCAAGCGTAAATTAAAGGAGACACAGGCCGAGGAATAATCAGCTGTTCGCCGCGGTCGCGTTTACGTGTGTACATTTTTCCCGTCCGTTTCCGATCGGCACGCGGCCGCGTTACGTCGGAACAAGCGCGCGCTTCCGGTCGCGATGTAAAATCAATCGAAGGCCGCTCCGCACCATGGAGGCGAATTAGCATGTGCGACGCCTCCGCGGCGAACGATTTGTACGCAATAACCCGGAGAAAACCGTGCAATTACATCAGGCAGATTTTTGCGCAATTAGATACGCTATTGTCCGCCGTCCGCGCGCCGCACGCCGGCGATCGAAACGGCGAAACTTACTTAATTCCCGGCTTTTTCCCGATTTCCTCGCGATTCCTCGCTTCGACAGCCTCCTCCGATGCCGCGTTGGGCGATGAAATCCAATCGCGCCTCGCCGCTGTCCCATCAGCCTCGTTAACGCCTTGACTATCAATTAAAGCGAGCCTATCTCGATAATACGATAAATTCCTCGACGCTCCAGTAACCGCGTCTTTCCACGCACATATTTTCGCGAGACAATCCAGTGAGATCAGGATTAAACGGGGAGCTTGCAGTAACGATCCCATAAGCGAAGTTATTAAACTTTCACATGATTTTCATTCGCGGGAGATCTGACAGCGCGTTCCATGGATTATATAAAACAGAGGAAGTACATAAAATATCCGAAACGCAGTTCTAACGATTGTTTCCGGAGTAATACTAATTTCTCGTTAACTACGCGACTCCGTTTTCATAATTGCGTTCTTAAAAGTTGGATATCGCCGGAAGATGCACAGTTTATTCACGTTCATTCACGTATTCGACTTATATGTACCATGAATGAATCCCGTTTCCAGATGCAACGGTGGCCTTGAGCGCCATTAAAATTTCTCTCGGCCGCGCCACGGTGTTCCCGGGTAATTTATCATGCTCATCGTGAATTGATATCAACTGATACGTCGACGTGAACCGGTTCGCCGTGAATTTCTTCGCTCGGCCGGCGGCGATCCGGCGAATTATCCTCGCCAAGGCTCGCGGCAATTTTGTCGCGTGCACCGCGAGACCTCGTTAGCCTCGGCGAGACGCCTCTAAGCCGTCCCCGAGAAGAATTAATTCGTTGCCAGCGGACCGCCGCGGCCTAATGGTCTGAATCGTTACGTCAGCCCGCGCGGTTTCCGCGTAACAATTCGCTCCCGAAAAAAAGGGGCCGTTGTTTCGCCGGCTCGACGCGCGTCGACTCGTTCGTGACCACGGTCAAATTTTAAATACCCGCACTGCGAAGCGATAACCTATCTAAGTATTTTGATGCCGTCGTATCAACGGTAATTAACGGCGTCACACGTATGCGACGCGTGGTTGCGTGTCAACCCTTTTCCCAGATGGAGACTTGTAGAAATACATTTATCCGCACGACAGACGTTGACAGTGGAACTACCGAGTAGTCGAGCTGTTTTTATGACATTTAGAAGCTCTGAATGTTTGAGAGTGAACAGTTAGCGAGAGTTCAACTGACAATTGTCGCTCAGAGGGCAAGTCGATTTTTGATATTGATTTTCGTAAATTTTAGTGGAATAGATAATATTTTTAGTTATTAAAGGATTTTCTTTTAGAAGACGAAACGTTAATTTTCTCAACTTTTCTTTTCTGCACTTCGCTTCTCAGCGACTCAGTGTTATGGGAACAATTTCTCCGATAATCCCTCGTAGAAGCATTCATTATCTTCTCAATGATTTCAATTTTATATTCTACATAGATTAAAGTGTAGGTATCGCGATCCTCTTCTTTATTTCGCCGGATTACGCATGAAATATTTTATTCGAGTTTTATAAAGGCGATAGGATGTTCAATAAAATTAACTACGGAGATTCCTATTGAAAACGCTGGTCGCGAATGCGTTACATAATTGACAGATATTTCGAGTTCAAACTGAACAGACATTGTCCAGTTTCGGACAAACCGTCGAAGCGTGGTCCAGGCAGAAGGCGCTCGGAACGCCGACGCGTTCGCGTCGCACAGTTTCGTACGTGGGACCCGTTACGTAAGTCAATCGAGACCGCGCATTACATAATAATGATTATGAACGAATCTCATAATCAAGCTAATGGGAATTGTTCAACGACACTGGTCCCGTTCCCCATGAGAAACAATCGTGAGCGCGGATCTCGATCACGGGCAAATTGTCGCGCGATCCGCTCTTCTTCGGGGCGATCTCCTTATTCTGCCCTTCACGCGCGGCGATTTTGTAATTGCGCGAAGGTAACATTGATTCTGGATAACGATCGCGTAACGTCTACGGCCATTACACGTTGTATCGTACCTCTCGTGGAAATGTTTCGTGTGCACCTTGCGGGCAATTTCGATGTTAATCGGTTGCGATTCACGCTGAGATATTATTCAGTATTGACGCTTCTCGATTTGGAATTGAGCGAAAATATTGGGAAAGGGGGAAATATTGAGAAAGAAGAATAAGAAATTGTAAAATTTCTGATGCTTCGGAATTTATTCCATTTATTGGAATAAACAGCAACGATTCGTGCTTAGAAATAGACTACTGCACGCAGGCGTCGCTATCGCTAACAGAAGATACGAATTATCAAACGCGCCGGTGAATAATTGAATATTTTCTTACCGAAGATATCTCTGGAAGAATGTTTCTATGTCAATGCTGCAATGATAGTCGAGCAAAATATTCGAGATAACCGAGCTACGTTAATACTGGAACTACCGAGCATTTAATGCGATTGGTATGCAATCTCTATAAAAATTGTAACAATAGATTATTTTCAGTTTGGATATTCATCATAGTACTCAAGTGAAACTATTTCCAAAATCATTTCAAATATTCAATGCTTTTAAGATATTAATAGCTGCGACACAAATCGAAACCAGTCATTTTGATTGATAGTTCTAGTGTTAGGAATCTAGCTCATTTAGTGTTCATCGGCGACGAATAGATAAACCAAGATTTATTGGATTCAAAATTCAGCTGCCAATGATAAGAATAATTGTGGAGATTAATAAAGTTGTTCAATCGTTATATCAGTCTGCGGAATATGAAGCGAGTTCAATTTGAAGGTACCGGTGTTTACGGGCGCGTGTTGGTACGCCGAGGTTCGGGAGCAAGTGTTTTAATGGTGCTCGATTAGAACAGGTTTCTGGATCAAGGACCGTAATCCTCCCCTCGGCCGGGTATTAGGAACGTTAATTAAATGTCGCAGCGGGCCGCTGCGATAATCCGCGGCGCGATCGCGACATCGAGGAAATCGATCGTGCGAACCGGCCGAACCGCCGATTTCTCTTCCCATGCGCCTTTTCGAGGAACAATCGTCGGCAGAATTTTCGTGTTGATACATACCATTATGTCTAGTTTTCCTCGGACTCGTGGGAAATGTCTTTCTCGGGGGCTGATTGGAATTCGCTGTGTTTATGGAATGAAGAATTATTGTGGGTTGGTTAACTTCAGGGAAACTAAATGGATATTACAGCTGTTTGAGATGTTAAGTTAAAATGTTGAAATGAGATTCTGAATATTAATAGTAATTAAAATATTCGGAAGCTTAGAATGTTAATATTATTTAAAACATTGAAATTATAATATTCATATGTATTGAAGTATTATAATGAAACTTGAAATATCAGTGATTCACATGTGGGAATGAAACTTTTAATATTAATTGGGATATTGATATCATACAATATTCATATGTAATGCAATATTTATATGTATTGAAATATAAAATGAAACTTGAAATATCAGTGATTAACATATGCAAATGAAACTTGCAATATTAACATTAATTGGAATGTTGAAATAATATTTAAAATATTGATGTTAATTGCGTGAGCAATTCTTTCTGTAGGTTTTCGAACTTTCATTGTTCGATTATATTTTCATCATTCGAGTCAACTTGCTTCTGCGTTTATATTTGAAATCGTAATGGCTCCGTTGCGTGAGTTTCTTAGTATAATATCGCGGAAACGTCAACTTCCTTTTCGCGACCGGCTACATACATTCCCCGTCGGCCGAAAGTTTGGAATCATTCCGTGAATTGGTAGAAATAGAGATGTGCTTGTTAACCTCTTAAGCGAGGAGAACGGATATATCCGCCTCGGCAAGACAATTGTTCGGTTTATTTAGATGATCTCGTAACGCAAGGATTCCAGAAAGAATATTCATTAAAAGTCAATTATGAAGTCGTACGGAATTCCTCCTCGTTACGAAAGAGCCTACCGTGACGTTATCGCGTTTTATTGCCTTCCGTTGCCAAATTGCGATTGTTTGCTAATCGAGATAATACGTAACAGGCAGACGTCACTTTTAAACACACGGAATTATCAGCTGTAATATATTCACGCTCGTATCATATATTATATCAAGAATTAAATTTCGATAGAATCTGAAAAACCTCATTATTCCATTTACAGAATTACCAAGAAATAAATATGCATTTTTAAAGAAACCATCCCAGCCTTCAGAATCAGGAGAAACATGAACAAATGAATTGATAAACTAAAAATCGTCAAATGATTCCAATCTTTCGTGGCATAAATAGGTCACGACCACAGCAAACGTGTTATCAAGAATATTATAAAGAAGTAATCGCAGATAAAGAGTGCAAAGAAAATCGTGAGAAAAAGATTTAACTCTTTGCAGTGCAAACTAGTCTCGGTTTCAAATAATATTCAACATAATCACAGTTCAACACTTTAACAACGCATTTAATAACATTCAGGAAGCAATAAAATTACACTTACATAAACTGTAATTAAGATATCACGAATAATTGTAGTAAAATTTGCTAAAGTACTCGTTGAAATGGAATTGAATGTCCAGAGTGCCATGACACAGCACGGCGAAGGGTTAAGAAGTTTCCATCGGAATCCTCGCGAGCGATGAAAAGAAATATAAATGTTCATGTTAGGTTCTTCCCATAATCCCATATTGGAGAAGCGAATCACGTATACGTCTCGAAGGATTAAGAGATCTGAAACGTGGACGGCGCCTATGAGCGTACGCGGCCCTTTGTTCGTTCCACCGTTCCGTCACGTGGGAGGATAAGCACACGCGGCCGCATATCGTCTCACGATTAACGAGCGCATTGTAATAAATTAGGAATTATGACGCTGGCTCCCTCTGCCCTTTCGCCCGCAGTAATTGACGAGCTGCGTTTCCCTACGTCGATCCCCTTGACGCGGACAGTTCGATGATTACTCTGGAGGAACGGAATGACAACGTTCAGCGAGAATGAAATCGAACAGCTAACTGAATATCTTGTAAATCGAAGGACTTATTCAAATGAGAACGTAAACGTGTGTATATTTGTCGTTTAATTACTGTTTTCTGGGCACGTCGTTATATAATTCTTTGGATATCGATATTCGCGATTAATCTTCTTTAAATATCTCTTATTTCGAATATCTTTAAATATTCATTCTAAAATGAACTGTTCATTGGTACTGAAAGAATCGCTGAACAAGGTGTGAATTAAGAATAATTATCCGCGAAGCGTTCGAATCGAAGTAATTGTCTTGATACTCGTATGGAATGATACGAATCGTAGCTACATTTTGGATGAGATATATTTGATACATCTCATACGATGAGATACATTTCGAATATTAAAGTTTTTAACGAAAAAGAATATATTCATCTTTCGCCAGTTGAAACCATTGGGACTGTAGAGGTGATTAACAGCGGTCTCGTGGCGAAATGCAGATAACCGAGCGCGTTTATTAGCATACTTACCCACGCCGTCGGTTTTCCTCTGTATTATGTAAGAACATTGTGTCGGTAGTGTTTTAACGAGCAGACACGTGGAATTGGGAAAAAGCCTTTTCACATTCTAATTGGGGATTCTTAAATGCTTGATTACCATAAGGTGTTAATTGGCGTACGCGAGCTAGTTACTTTGTACCGGATCGTACACCGGTTTCTTTTCATTGTTCATCGGCCCTTTGTTCAAACCAGACTAGAAATTTAATTAAGAACCCCAGGATATTCATCTTTGTACATTAATTTACAAAAACTCGTAGCCGAGGAGAACTTTCTTCCGTCGACGAATGCCACAGAATAATTCCATAATTAACACAAGAACTCCATAAATCCTATTGAATTTATTATTCCATTATACCCTACGTTTCCCTAGTTTCCACTAAATCAAACATTTAGCGCAGAAATTACCAATCCCGTCAGATCTACCGAAACGGTACGCGTTCGTCGGCCATTTTCCAAGATTCCCAGCGCGAAATTCAAAAAAAAATTTCCTCTCGAGGCGTTCGTAGCTTCCCAATCCCATTTCTCGACGTCAACGCGTTAATTCAAGCAATAAATAAACACAGCACACGACCCACTGATCCCATACGAGTACCTACAATCGCAAAGAAACATTCGCAAGCTTCCTAACAAATTCCCTTCCCGTTCGAACGTTTTAAGGCAGATTTCGATGCCGGCGACGTCCGGCTCGTGGAAATTACTCTGGAAGAAGCGACGAACCGGCGACGTGCTGGAAACCTGGCACTCCGTGTGCCCGTCGTTCCTTTCCTCGGTTACGTCACGTGGGAAGTTAGGCGCGTAGGACGCGTTAATGCGTAGCCGCCGATGGCACGTATCATAAAGCGAGAAAGAGGATCGTCCCGTACGCTGAACAGAGAAAGAACCAAAGATAAAGAGCGAAAAAGCGAGAGAGACAGCGATGGATAGAGATAGCGGCGAACGAGCGAGAAGGAGAAGGGAGGAAAAGAGTGGTGGATAAAGCGAGAAAGAGAAAAAAGAATCGTGCCGCGTTAACTCTTACGTTTAAGCCCCGTCCACACCGCGGTCACCGCGGCGACGAGCGGGGAGATCATAGATGATCGCAAATTGCCCGCAATTGGCAGGAAGTCGTGGCAAGGGGGACCGTTTCTACGCCCCCTCGCACTCTCTTCGCCGTTCATTAGCCGCCGCGTTTGCGGTTCCATTTCGCCCGGCGCACCGAATTGATTTCAAGTACGATTAAACCCACTGCACGCGAATCTTTGACGGAATGCGATACCCACTCTGCCACCTGTGATGGGATTTCGAGATCCTTCGAGGCTGGATCGTTCGTCTCTCGAGGCGAATCGAGTTTCCAGGGACGAAACGATCGAGGATTGATGATAACGAATGAGAAAGAATCGTTAGATCACCTCTCGCGAGGAAACGAAAGGTGAGAAGTATAATTTGGTTGCTCTGAGACACAGTAGATTGCGAATGTTTCTATTGGATTGTGTTTTGGATGAGTTTTAGAGGAATTTTGATATCTGAGTTTGTTCTTGAATGTGTTGATTGTTGTTATCGATGATTGGTAATGGTAATTGTTAGTGAGATTGCGTAAATTCGGTGACCTAGAGCTACGTTCGCGTGGTTTTCGCGCGATTGGAAACAAAAGGACGCGAGTGACAAGCGAAACGACCGCGCATATGTGAATAGCGCGCAACGTCGTTTATGTGAAACATTGAATGAGGTATTTTAGATACATCGATGCGTTGTGGTTCGTAATTATCAGCCCAATCGCGAATGGCGATGAGGAACCCGAGAAAGATGCGCGACTCGACTAATTCGTTTCTACCAGGAAGCGAAACAGAAAGCGAAGTAACCTACGAACGCCTCAGGTAAACTCAGAATTGCGCGCGGTGATTTATGGTTTAATTGTCGTGCAACCGATTTCCGACGCGTCCGTTTCGCAAGAGGAAGCGCCGAGAGCCCGGAGTAGATCGCGTCTGCGCCGTGACCGCCGAATGTTACGTGAACCTTCATTATTCAGACGCGAAAACGTCGCCGTGTCAGCCGACGGTATCTCCCATTGACGGATTCGCCTTGCTCCCGTGATCTGTTACACATTTCAAAGCAGCAGAGCAATGCGACTCGCCGAGCCATCGAAATTCAACGATACTGTCGGCTGATCGCGATAATCGTGTCAACATTGCCCCTCGTCATCTCACCTGTGCAAAGAAGTTCGTCTTTCTGTCGCCATTAAATATTGAACACGTGCAATCTAGAGCCCCGTGTTTTCTGAGTAAAGTCAGATAAACCTTGGAAACCATACCAAACACCATAGACAGAAAAGGATTCCGATCGTTATAATTGAAATGAGAGAAATATCGAGGAATAAAATATGATTCTAAATTTAGATAAAATGCTTCAAATCCATGGGAGAAGCGACTCGAGAGTACGGTAGACAATATGGTTGTTTAGTTGAAAATTCTCAGCGCACCGGCGGCAATTCAGTGAAACCGTCGGTCCTAATTACGCTCGCGATATTTAAGTGAACCCACTCGAGGAAATGCAGGCTAGGATCTTAACGAGAACGATCCGCGACGCGCCGAGAGTAAAATCGCGGCGGGGATCTTTTATTCAGCGGCTCGACGCGCGCCTCTCGATCCATTATTTACACGTACAGGGGGCCCGGGATGTTTAATGCATGAAAAAAATGTGTCGAACACGCCGACACTGTTTACCGAGATCCCAGTTCCCGATAGCGTGACCGTGCGCCGCGGATTCTCCGCCGGGCCTTTACAATTCTAAAAAGACGCGCCGCCGCCCCAATAACGTCGCACGAGGTTTATCGATCACGCTTTTTTCGAAATTTTTCATACTGCGATAACGCCGTCGTTTTATCTTTCGCTTGGAAGTTTGGAGTAGCGTCGGCGAAGGTTGTTAGTTGAATGCTGAACTTCACAAAGTACAGAAAATGCGAGGAACTCTCGCCAATTGATTTGACGTAGTACGATTATAAAGTTTGATACTTAATACTAACCCTTTGCACTCAGAAGTTTTAGAAATATTTGAACATTTTCCGATGAGATGAAGACGATATTTTGTGGAACTAGCAGAGAAATACATGCATTGAAGAACAAAGCAATTTTACTTCAATATTTCTCAAACTGATGCGTTATATAAGGTGTAATATTAACACTTAGCCAATCGAATAGGGAGAATTATCATTATCGGTTATATTATCATACGGTTAAATTATCATTATCAACGGTGAGTTCTCCGACTACCATCGAACGCTCCTCGATCCTCCGAAGAAACATAATAATCATCCATGTCAGGATTCCAAAAACATAAGAAGCCACCGAAAGAAATTCGATGTTCGTTGCATCTCGCGTTCCATTCCGTTTGCCTTCGTCACGAGGCTCGACCAATAACAACGACGCGCCCAGACTGAGGCGTCAGTTTCCATGGCTACCGGGCGCTGCGATTGGCCGCCTCCCCTTGCCCCTGTGCACTTCTAGCTCGACGATAGTCGGCCAACAAGCGAGAGATGCATCTAGCTGCGCGAAGAGTCGTCGCGCAAGGCGTCTGACGAACGCGGGATCCTTCCGGACAGAGGAAAACGATCTCGCAGATTTCCGTCGACCTTGACGTCTCTCCCGTCTCGCAGCGGGACGTTCGTAGGAAAGTGACGGACCGCTCCGCTGAGGCCCGCCTCGTCGTTGTATAGGTGAGAGGCTCCTCTGTCGGCGGGGCGTCCCGTTAGGGGACCTAGAAGGCCCAGATGGGGCCCAGAGTCAATCGTATCGACCCGGTTCCGAGCACACCGGAACGGATCCTCGTCGGGCGAGGATCGGTCGATCAGTCAACCGGCGCTCGATCGGCTACGCGGAGGTTCCCGCGCGCGGAAGGATTGTCGGACGATTCTCGCTGGCAAAATGGAAACCATTGGCTCGCTGAACACTTGACTGTAAGTCTCGACGCTTGAACCCTTTGAGGCACATTAATTCATACAGATTATTATTATTATTACTAACTTTTATTATTATAAATTCGATTATCATAAAATCGTGGTTCCCGCGCGCGGAAGGATTGTCGGACGATTCTCGCTGGCAAAATGGAAACCGTCGGCTCGCTGAACACTTGACTGTAAGTCTCGACGCTTGAACCCTTTGAGGCGATATTAATTCATACAGATTGTTATTATTATTATTAACTTTTATTATTATAAATTCGATTATAATAAAATAGTGTTAATGGTTATTATTAACACGACTGTCACTCACCATTTAATTTCATACAGTGAAACTATAAAATTTGATACTTAATATTATACTTCGTATAACGCATCGATTTGAGAAATATTGAAATAACATAGTTTTGTTCCTCAATACGCGTGATTTCTCTTCGAGTTAGTTTCACAAAGTATCGCCTTTCTCATCGGAAAGTGTTAAATTTCTAGTGAAAAACTTCTGAGTCGAGAAGGTTAACCCTTTGCGGACGAATGTCGACATTGTTTGATGAAGTGGTTGTTTGATTAATGCTTACTCTCTTAATGGTGTTTGAGTATATTCTTCACGAGGGAATGAATAAATTTTATGCAACAGTATACTCACTAGAGATTAATTACCTTTTGCTGTGAACATAGGAATTTTTGTGAGATTTCGTTAGGTAAATGAATCGAATTAATAGCTTGATCTATTGTGTGAGAAAACATGTGATACGAACAGCGTTAAAGGATTAACGATTGATGTTCGAGTGACTGAATATTGTTTGAATTGCTATTGATACAATGAACGCTTGGACCTTAGTCTAACATGTATACTTAATGTTTGTTATTAATACTAACAATCTTGACTGTACAAGCAGAACGTACATCATATGCGTGGAAGACAACGTGTTAACTAGTTCTCACAGCTTGATCTCAGAGCAGGCGATCAAAATAGTCGAGAGGAAAGGTTCTAAGTGGCTCACAGGTGGTCCACGAGGCTTCTGAAGTGTCAAAATTCGTTTAACCACTCACTGCGATCATAGTTACGCGTATTATTGCCCCATGAATCAACAACGAGCCGAGATGCAATGAAATTCACGGGCCTCCATCGTTCCAGGCATCTCGTGTTTAAACGGAATACGTAATCGTCGCGTGTGCTCGTGAGCTCGTTGGTTCCGTGCCGTTTTATCTTCATCTTCTGCTGCCTCTACTTCTCCTCTTCCTTTTGCTCGGTTCTGTTTCGTTGGTGGTCAACGAGTTTCCTGGTAATTCGGTGCGATGCGCAGTTTGCGTACTTATACGTTTGCATTTCGAAACTATCAGACTATTAATTGGCATTTGAAATACGGATTTCGAAAGATTATTCTCGAAAAACAGTATATGGAGAATAATGGATTTATTCTAATAGAGATTCATTTGATCTGATTGATTGATTTTCTACAATTTTCCTAATATAATGTGCTTTAGATAGTTCACTGTGCAATGGTCGCATAAATGCTTATCGATGATTCACGATGTTCAGTTTCAAAATGAAGAAATAGTTTCCCTACTGTTTTCCGTCGACTGTTATTGACTTTGATTCAATTTCGTTTCAGGAAACACTGCCAGTCCCTTTATCGCGAGAAGCTCGCGAAGGAACGAGCCATGGGCCGCACAGGATACACGTGCATCAGGCACGTCTTCTGCTCCCTCAACGTTCTCATCTGGGTATGTGAAATCTCATCTGTTATCAACGAAATACATCGCAATTCATCTAACGAAGTAGCCTTACGATTGAAAAATATTCAATCACACGGACACTCATTCGTTCATAAGTAACACAGTGCAGACTTCCAGGCTTGCTTCTAACTTTTCACGGTATATGCAAGAGACAAGCTGTTTTGTAATCTTTGGAAAGTATTCGGAGCAGAACATTCGAGTATTCCGGATGAAAAAGTAGTTAAGTCTGTATGAAATAAGCGTTATTTACGCAAAAAGGGAATATCATGGTATAACTGACGCGGTTCTTATTGGAAAACGGTTGTAATGGTGCATATTCGGAATTTCATTCGGCAGTTTATAATTAGTTGAGTAATTCTCGCAGTTGTTACTTTGTTTGTAATTGAGAGTCGGTAAATAGATTCTAACAGATATGGTGGAGTAATAGACAAGTCAATTAACCGACTCCGCGAAGCAAGTTTATTTGCCGAGCGTAATATTCTATTTTAAAACGCACGATGTTGCTCGAACAATCATTGCTATACACGCAATGTTCCCGTGAAGCCATTTGCCTCGCGGAATCGCCAATGACTTATGAATAGCTACTTTTGTACCGAATGACTATTAGCTACTTGTTCGCGGCAAGATTTTCTTAGCCGTGTGCCGCGCAACACGCGTTACCGTTAATTCCATCATCGTCCGTAAATGCGTCTCTCTAACCGGTTAAAAATAAATATTCTCGGTGATTCCGCTGACGCCGCGCCGCGCGGATTAAAAACACGCGTCCAAGTACCGTGGAACAGTCACGCTCTCGAAGATCGGCCAACTTGACCGTAGCGTATTGAAACAATCGAACGAAGTTTCATTTCTCGAACGATCTCTCGCGTAGAAATAGAACGTGGACATTGAACAATACGATTAATGGATAACAACGGATCACAGTGATTGACACGAAAATCGTCAAGAAACTATATCAATTAAAAAACCGAGACTATCATACTTCTTCCAGTGAAATTGCGTAATCGTTGATATAACAATCGACGCAACTTTCTGTTTCTCTTGACAAAGTATCAGACTATATAGAATATTGAAATCTCGGAACGAAAATTTAGAGTGTCATCTATGGATTCAACTGGATAAAATCATAATCAAATTAGAAATAAAATTAGCAATGCATCTATGGATTCACTAGATAAAATCATAATCCATTAGAAATCAAATTAGCAATGCATCTATGGATTCACTGGATAAAATCATAATCCATCAAAAATAAAATTAGCAATGCATCTATGGATTCAACTGAATAAAATCATAATCCATCAAAAATAAAATTAGCAATGCATCTATGGATTCAACTGAAATCATAATCCATTAGAAATAAAATTAGCAATGGCATCTATGGATTCAACTGGATAAAATCATTAAAAGCAAAACCGAATCCCAATCTCCATGGCAATCTTTATAAAACTACTTAACTATTCATTACGTCCCGATCAATATGCACACTTGTCTACTCACTGTCTCAGTTAAACAACATGATTCATTATCCCATTACAGAAAACAACGAACATTACCCAAACCGTCTCACTCCCAATTAGAACAAGCACCTCAACTAGTCATCGTTCTACAGCTCGTCGGTTACACCAACTATTTGATTAGCCCAGCTACCCTGATCCCAATTACTTCAGATAACGAACACCGTACAATAGCATAAAACCTCCGATTTTTTCAGCGAACGCCCATGCGCGCGAAACGCTGCGCGCCGGTAACCGAAGCCCACGCGTGCGATTTAAATCGACGCGCATCGTCATTCCTTGCATTCCTGCGCCGCTCCGCGCGCCTCTCCTCACGAATTTATTGTTCCACTTGAAACCATCCGTCCCCGCCGCGTGCTAACTCTTAAATAGGACATTGAACCGTGCTCTATGAGCTATGAACTTACGGTACCGGCGAAGACGCGCTCGTGCCCCCCCTTCGCTCCGCGAGACTCTTCCTTGTCGCGACGCGATGCGACGCTCGCAACAGGTGCACCCGCTGACGCTTCCTTCGCCTCGAGTTATCAAGCTGATTTATGAACGTGCTTCGACGTCCCGAGGACGGGGCTCGAAACTTACGAAACACTTCGCAGACGAGTTTTATTGTTTAAGTAATACTGGAACGAGTTTCGCGCGGTGCTCTCGTTTCTTGGCGTTTTGCGCCCGATCGATTAGCATCGTTCTCGAACAGTGGAGTGGTTAGTGTCAATTTTTTCAGTGTTAAAGAATTCTTTCATGTTGTGATGGGAATGATCTCGATGAGCGTGTTCTTGTAATTTTTATTGGGAATCTGGAAATACTTCCGCTGTTATAAATTGGTAATGGATACTGGATCTGTTGTTATTTAATACTGAATATAATTATTATTAAATTTCATTTGAAATATTCTAATTAGCTTGCTATGAAATCATTATTAGATATGTCTATTCCAAATATGGCGATACAAAACATCTAACAAACCTTGATCGACGCCTATAAAATAGTTCCATCGCCCATTTAGAACTCGAAATCCCAGAAGTCCGTTTCAAAAGGCTAAACAAGAATTCCTCCGTCGGAAACCGGTTCATCCGGCTATTTTCCTTAGTCCCGGTTACACACATACTGCCCTTAACCCATTTGCATCGTTACCGCATGTACACGCCCTTGAACTGGACTGCCAATGAATAATCAATCAGTACCATCTCATTATTCCTTACTATTCGCCATTACCATCATATCTATATACCGCACATACATATTTCTAGTTTAATCATTCATCTCTAAACAGATTACAATCTGAACAATGGAATATCCTCCATTTTATCATATCTCTGAAATGGGTCAATCGTACGGTCGGTCGGTTCTCGGTGTGCACCGGCCCACGCCGCTTGTACGAATGCCCGCAGCTTAATCATTCGAGTAGAACAGAAAAACTTGAAAGGTCTCGATAATGGAATATCCTCCATTTTATCGTACGCTCGAAACGGGTCAATCGTACGGTCGGTTGGTTCCGAGTCGCGATTCCGTGCACCGGTCCACGACGCGACCTAACCTATACGGAGGATTTCGCGCGGGAACGCAGTCGGTTCGGTAATCAGAGGTAGCCGACGCGCCCGGCAGCCGTTATCCCGTCGAGATCCTTAACGGTACCCGTTTCGCGAGCGGCGTAAATCGAGCATCGTCTTAATCGGGGCTGAATCGCGAGACCATCCGTCCGTCCAATGGCCGGCCATTGTGCCGGCGCAATGGCGGACGCCGATGGAACCGGTGCAGCTGGCGTTATCGGGTCGGCCGGCGACGCCGCGCGGCGCGATGCTCCAGGTGATCCTGTCGACGACTCATAAATCGCTCGACGCTCGAGCGAACCGGACCGGATTGGATAACGCGGCGCGTTTACCACCGAGATACTAATTTACACGGCAGTTCGGCGCGCTCGCCGATCCCCGGGGTCAATATTCCGCTGGCGGCGCGCGGCCTCTCTGCGTCCGACGCTTGATTAGCCGTTGTCTTATCTGCCGGTGACTGCCCCGTCGAGGACTGGAAACGTCCCCGCCCGCGACTAACTTGACAAATTGATCGTGAACTGGTACTCCTTTCTATAACGGGTGCTCCGGTTCGCGCGGCGCGGCGGTTCGCCGTCTTCGATGGGGAATTGAATTACGTCGGCGACGTTTGTTCCTGTTAACCCCTTGCCCTGTGATTTCTTTCACGATTGCAACGGGTGAAGCTGATTCGTCGTTGATCGTTTGTTGAAGAGCATTTGATGCTTCTATGTACTCGTTTATTTCAGGACTGAGGACCGATAATAATGAATTTGTCTCGAGACAAAGTAGCATTTAGGTTTGTCAAATTCAGCTTCGAACTCACGTCTGCGCACGTAGCTAGCTAGTTCTAGAACTGGCTCAATGGAATAATGTAAATCAGCCATAATTCTTTATTCGAGAAACTTCGCATACGGTCTTTTATGCTCTGAATGTACTCCGAAATCCAGGAAACCAGTTTTATTCAAATGTTACCGCCGGTTGAATGAGTTTGAATTTTTCAAGAGGCAGCGGATACTCTAGATCGAGACACGAATGTTGAATCATTAGGGTATTCGGTTCGCGTCTGGAATTTTCACTCGGAAATCTCGCTTGCGTTCGTGGTTGGGAGAGATATTTCTCTTATCATCGGCACTCCGCGAAGGAGAGCATCGGACCACACAGGTCGGAAATAGGTTGATGCACAAAGGCACGGCAGAAACCGTAAACGCGTCTCGCTCGGTTCAGTGATTGCTTTAATCTGCGACCGTCTGGCGAATCGCTAAACCGCAACGGTCTCCGGGAGAGGTCAATATCTCCTCTAATCTCTCTGTCACCGATATCTCAGCGTGTCGCCAGTAGATTCGATAGCTTCCCTTTTTGAAACTGTAGCCCAAGACCGCGAAACGGCCGGCCGGGAAACGCGGGCGGGTAAATCGAGCCGTGTTCCCGCGGCTGAAAACTCGCTTGCCTCTCGATCTGCGTTTCAGCGACGAGGCGACGAACTCTCACGTTCCCGACCCACATTTCCGACGCACCGCCGAATGATCGGGATTCTCGTCGCACGAGGGAAACGTGGGTTTCGAGCGTTTCGTCGGACGGGTTCTTCTCGCTTGCATAATTCATCGGACGTAACCACCTACTCGGGCAGATTGTAGAGTTATCCAGGTTATCGGAACCGAAAGCTGCGCCGTTGTTAGCCGCGAGTGGAAAATTGACGGAAATTAGTTTTCAACGGGCGAATCCCGGGTTTTCGCAATCGACGATAGCTTTAGAACTGGAGGGACGATTCTTTGTACTTACGACAAAATGGAGTGGAACGTGAAGAGGAGAGATTTTTATTAGAACTTTAGAATGCTGCAGTTTATTGTTCGTTTTATGTTTATATTCTATTGCGTTGTGGACTGAAGAATGTTTGCTCATTAGTTCCAACTTGGCGTCAAAGTTAGCTTCCATTGGTATTCACGACGCGCCTACTAAAGGTCACTAAAATATCCTCACGAGGAAATAATTAACAACCTATTAGATTCACCTTAATCTTAATCCCTTCACTTTGATCGCAATTCCAGGCCAAACGTAAATATCATCAGTGAAAGATCTCTGAAATCTCTCAATAACTAGTTATGTCACAATTCTAGACCAAACGTAAATATCATCAGTGAGAAATCTCTAAAATCTCTCAATAATTAGCTATATCACAATTCTAGACCAATATCACCAATGAGATATCTCTAAAATCTCTCAGTAATTAGCTATACCACAATTCCAGACCAAACGTAAATATCACCAATGAGGTATCTCTAAAATCTCTCAATGATTAGCTATATCACAATTCTAAACTAAACGTAAATATCACCAGTGAGATATCTCTAAAATCTCTCAACAATTAGCTATAAGTCTCATAGTCAAACAATAGTATAAATAATCAAAATTAGCTTCCATTGATACTCGTGAAGGTGCAACTAGAGATAAGTACACCTTCACAGAATCGTCATCGACGACCAGCGAAGACGGCCAAGCAAAAATTCGCTTCACGGTCGACCGGAACCAGGCCACGCCGATCTGACCCGTGCGGTTTTTCTTTCCAGCTATGCGCCTGCGGAATTTTGGGTGCGGGCCTCTGGCTGCGACTGGCGTACTCCGGCTACATGACCCTGATGCCGTACTACAGTTTCGCGTCAGCCGACTCGCTCCTGCTGGCCGCCGGCTGCGTGACCTTCGTCATCGCCTTCTTCGGATGCTGCGGTGCCTGGTTTCAATCCAGATGCATGCTGATCACGGTTCGTAGCGTTCGGTTCCGTTTCCGCGACAGGTTCGCCTTCACGCGGGGTTCGGGTTCGCTCCTATCGGTTCTACGCACTCATAGACGCGCGCCTTTTTCGCAGTACTTCGGCCTGGTGATGCTGATGTTCCTGGCTGAGTTCATGCTGGGCACCCTGGCGTTCACCTTCAGGGCACACCTCGCGAGAAGCCTGAAGCAGGAGCTGCTCTACGGTATCGAGAAGCATTACAATCTGACTAAGGAGCCTGGAACCATCCCTGTGATTTGGGACCATATACAGTCTGAGGTGAGAGGATGTCTGAGTCGCTCAGAAATTTAATGCGGTTAACCTATTGCCCTGTGATCTCTTTCTTCACTATGATCGATATAATTTTGATGCTTGTTCTGTATCTAAGTTTACTCCAGAAGTTAATTTAATTTATATTTAAAGGAAATATATAACACTCAGATTTCTCAAATGCAGTTTAAAATACGAAATTTCACTTCAAGTCTGACATGTAGGTCAAGGGGTTAAGTCTAGTTTTGGATATTTTCTGATTTCTGTAAGTTTCTATGGAATGGATAGTATTCTTTTTAGTTGCTGAAGGATTCACTGGTTTCTTCGTTTGTTCTAGGTTAGAGTCCTTTTTATAGCTTCTGAGTATGTAATTTTTGTTTCCTACGCTTAACCGATTTGGCTTCTGAGCGAAAAGTTTCTGTTGATCCGTGCTCCTGTATCCTACGGTTTGTACTTTTCGTTTTCGAGGTCCCTGCTGTCTAATTGTTTGTTATTAAGCGTCCGTTCCATTGAACGAACTGTAATAGAATGTTTCACGTTGATTGAAAGTAGAAATAGAAGGTTGCCCGTCGATAGCGTTGCGTTGTACGCTCAGCGACGCGGCCGCGATTGAGAATAATAGCGAACGAAAGCACACGCGACAATAAATTACAGATGCATGGCCAGCATTAAATCGGTATGCTTGCGTAATTGAAGGAACTATGCATTCACTCATTCATCGGCTGCACAAGTGCATTTAATACTGCAGACGACATTCGGAGCGTACTGCGCAATGTAAATCTGTCTCCAAGTGCCATTCACCGCTTCCTTGCATTGTGTTTTTATGTTAACTTCAGAACTAAAAAGAATTACTTTACAAGATCTATACATTCTGCAATACCCATTCATTTTTCCGAGGAATAGATATTATCCATTTTGTAGATGAAAGGTTGAAGTCTGAGTTTCTGCTTCCAACGTACCTCAAAGAACCTAATTCTTCAATTCTTATAACTTCTCTCGCAAATCCTAGTTTTGGTTCTATCAGCAAATCTCGAACCTTCTATTCTCTCCAATCCCTTCTTCCATTAACCCTTTGTCCAACGACTTCCTGCACAACTATGCTTGATAAACCTCTAACTGTTAATTTATTAGAAATTGAAAATAAATCGTTCCACGCTTCCTCCAGAGGTTACCGATCAACAGAAAAGTAACATCTAATTCACCCTGGAAAGACTAAATCATACTTACCTTGAGTAAATCACATTAACCTAACCGTTAATTGATTAGAAACCAAAAAGAAATCGTTCCACGCTTCCTCCAGAGTTTACCGATCAACAGAAAAGTAATATCCAATTCACCCTGAAAACTAAATCACATTTCCCTTGATCAACTCCACTTCAAAAAGTCCTTCTCAAACCTACCACGCCATCAACAGAATAATCAGTTAAAATCGACTCACAGGACAACGAAATAACCTCAAACTCCATAGCGCGAAACACCGATCGCAAAAGAAACAGCTCCCGGCTCGAGTAGAATTTTCTGCGGTCCGCGAGGCGGGCTCTCGAGTTTCCGTTTGGAAAGTGTCTAAATCGCGGCGAACCGTTTTCAGTTCCACTGCTGCGGCGTGCAGGACTACACGGACTGGTTCTACATCGACGCGTGGCCGAAGAAGAGCCGCGTGCCCGACTCCTGTTGCATACAAAAGAAACGATACTGCGGTCGGCTGGACCCGGACGGCCGCAACAGGGAGCTCTGGTACAAGGAGGGCTGCGTGTCCGCCATTCAGATGTGGCTGGTGACCAGGTTGCACGTGGTGGGCACCGTCGGTCTGGTGGTCGCGTTCCTGCAGCTGTTCGGCCAGGTGGCCAGCATGATACTCTTCTGCACGGTCAGGCACAAGAGGTCCTCCCACACGTACAAGAGCTACGACACGACGAACACCTAGAATTTCCGATGGATCTTAGACGAAACCGGCGTCTAAGATCCATCCGTGATCGACAACCGGCACGATCACGATCTTCCTCCCCGGCGATCCTCCGACGAGGATCCGGGGAAGGTTACGATCGCGCCGCGAGATCCGAACCCCTGTAAAGTTCTCTCCGTTCCCCCTGCGAACAGGACTCGTCTCCTCTCGTTCCAGCTCGGAGGACGCGCTCCGACCTTCGATCGGATCCGGTGAACGAAATCGGGCCGAACGTTCGACGAGGACTGTTCGAGCGGCACCCTGTCGTTGGGAGATGGCTCGTTGTCTAGGATAGTTGTAGTCGTAGGTTCGATCGGTCACGCGTCATCCGACGAACAGCAGGTCAGCGTCGCGACGAACACGAGAGCCGACCGATCGGATTTGTATTCTTTCGGACTAGCCATCGAGCGATCTCCCCGCAGTAGCTCGTTAGGCCCAGGGTCGTCGGTTCCAATGAACGACGCGCACCCCTGAGCGATTCCCGAGGGAACGCTGACCCCTTGGGGTCGCGGTCGACCGACTCTCGCTTTCCGCGCGCTCCGAACGGAACAAGGAACACGAACACGGAAGTGACTGCCGTCACGGAGCCGATTTCGAACGATGAACATGGAAAATACTTGACGGAGATGTTCTCGTTTCGTGCGAGAGTTTTATGTTACCCTTAGGCTGCGGGTCTTGCGCTGATCGGGGCTTGGGAGATTCGCATGGGGAATGTTTGACAGTGTTGGAGTTTGGAGTGACGTTTTTGTTTCGAAACCTTTGGTTGCGGAAGCTTCGATTTCTTAAACTGTACCGTTGACACAATATATGTGAATCCTTCGAAACTAGAGTAATTCGGAAACATACTGTCTGAAGCAACGGAAATCTGAAGTTCGAATTATACGTTACTGCATTGATGTATAGAGTAAATTAGCGACATCCGTTGGTCGAAAGGATATTCTTCTGCATTTATCAAAAAGACAAGTTTCACGTGTAAACCATTGTTTCCCGAGTAAGGACAAATTTCCAAGCGTCGACGAAGGCTACCAACGCGCGTCCGCCCAAAGATCCGCAGCCTAGCCACAATGCATGCGAGTTTCCTTATTTACCGTAACGTAACCAATCTCTGCGTATACCAAAATTGCTACTCGCGCGAGCGGGCGTGCCAGCGCGAGCGTTCCGAGCGTTTCCCATCGAGTTTCTCCGTCCGCTGTCACGCCCGGCCGCGGCGATCGCGAGCGCAAGTATTTCTACTCGTAATCGTGTAAGTTCAAGTCGATGCTCCCGTGGGAACAGGGATCCACAGGCGTCGAGGTGTCACTGGTTGTAGCTTTAAAACCACGGGCGTGTCGATCGGACGAGGTTCCGCAGCGTATTTATTTTATTCAGTACACCATTGTACCGTAGTTGATAATTTAGCAGCACGCGTCGCCCACCACTCGAGTTTCTCCGAACGAAGACAGCCTTCCGACAGACGCCGACAGACGACGAGTTGTCGAAGTGCCGTGCGAAGTGACGACAAGCTTGTAACGTTCCACGTGTATTGTTCGATTAATAAATAATATATTTATGCGACAGTCGATCGGTCTCCGTTCGTGTACACGTACACGCGTCGTTAGAAAAACAAACAGTTTATTCGAGGAATAGGAAACGACGAACAGACAACAGGGATTCGTTAAATTGGGGCATGCGCGTCACTCCAGTCCTATGAGACGCGCGCCCACGTGGTTCAGCGCCTCCGTTATGCCCCGGGAAGTCTTCTTAGCAGCGTTTTTCGGGAACTGAGGGAAAATCGTTGATTTATGTCAAGTGATGTTTGCAGAAACTTTGAATGTGTTGATGTAGAAAGAATTTCATAGGGAATCTAGCGAGAAGAATCGATCGTCGATGGTACTTACGCTGACCACTGCGTTCAAGAAGTTGCTGAACCCTTCGAAACCGCTGACGAGGGCTCTGCCGATTCCAATGAACTTGTCCCCGGTGTTTCCATACTTCTCGTTCTCTTTGATGCCGTCGACCAATGGCGTAGGCTTGAAGAAGGCTTCGAAAACCCCCATGAACGGCTTGGTAAGCGGCCGCTCCAGGAGAGCTTGATCGGACTCCGACTCTAGCCGCACTGTTTCTCTAGCGTTCGGCCTGGTGTTAGTTACAGGCGGATTCGTCGTCACCTCTATCGATCTCTGACTTTCGTACAGCACGTCCGCTTTAGTTGGCAGTACTGTGGCCACCTGGTTTTGCGATTCACTGGCTAGCGCCTGATCAACACAGGATTAATTGACTTCGATGTAACATTTGTGTTGCAATCATTAGTGTTAGATATCCCTGGGAACGAGTGATTAGATATTAATTTTAGAATTTCGGAAGACTAGCGACAGGTGAGACGTAGATTGTGGATGCAATGAGTATACGGAGAATGAGAAAATCTGGATATAAGAAGATAATTAAGTATTATATGTTCGATTACTTTCGTTCACCTTCCTTGCGTGTTACTTCATTACTCGCGAGTTCATAGGAATTTATGATTAAATCAAGTGTGTCTCGGTAATTTCGAGTTTCCGATATTTCCTCGATGATAGCCGAGAATACGGTTCAAGTGTTAAATTCTAGGAACAAGTGATTAGCTATTAATTGCAGAATTTTGGAGAGTAGCGACAGATGAGACGTAGATCGTGGATGCAATGAGTATACGGAGAATGAGAAAATCTGGATACAAAAAGAAGATAATTAAGTATTATACGTTCAATGATTACTTTCGTTACTCGCGTGTTCATAGGAATTTATGATGAAATCAAGGGTGTCGCTGAAATTTCGAGTGTTCGATATTTCCTCGACGATAGCCGAGAATGACACGGTTCAAGTGTTAAGGAACTTTGAAAGTTCTCGTTTCGGTGACTTGTTTTTCAAGTGAATGTCCAAGCACGCACGCATGCAGCGTAGCATGCGTGCGTTCGAGCCGTGTGAATTAGATCGTTCTAATGCAAAATTCGACCTCGAGCCGAACGCGCGACAGGATCGATCGTCGTTCAGTGTTTCCACATGGCGGAGCAAAAAGACGCAGCCTTGTACCGGATTGTTACGAAATATCGACGGAAGAATGATTCAACGCGTCCTTTGGACCCCCGTTTCCTTCGTCCGAGGCGAGCCTTCGTCCGAGGCGATGAATGAAGAGAAATTAATGGAAGAGAAAGAAATGATTGATCGTGTGCAGTGCACCAATTACCTCCGCCCGATCGACTATGATGTTTCTGGCCAACGTGACTGAATTGACAAACCTCCCTGTGCCGATTCTTATCGCGTCCGCGACGCTGCCTACCAAATCCTACAAAAACCGAAATTTTGACTGGAACCGGTCCGGTTCTGGGTCGAACGATCGAAATTATTCTGCTCGTTCGAATCGTCGGTTTATTGGCTGTTTCGCGAAATTCAACTTGTTAACGAGAATAATTTCCTATGTCAATGCAAACGCTTCTTTACGTTTCTAACGGACTGATGATACGTTTTCATTTGACAAATTATTATATCTTGAACGTAATTGCTAGAGTAATTACAGTAGCACCTCGATGTTTCATTTAGATCGTTCGCCGTTTGCGAACTGGAACACAATGAGCATTCTTGGATTTCACATTAGAATTTTATGAATACATCTTGGAAAATTAAAATTTATCTTTTATCTGAATCGTTACTCAATTAAATCTGATAACCGAGGTTCTAGTGTGTATAGAAGCTTCCAATTTGATCTGATTAAATACTTTCTGACCAAGGTAGAAGTAAACGAAATTCGGGATGTCACTCACTCGTCCTTGCTCGAACCTCGACGTCGTCTTCGAATCATCACTCGTCGTTGTTCCTATACTGCCGGTGTTCAACGAGAATTTTGTTGGCTGCTCCGTAGGTAAAGCGAATGATAAATCAACACAGAAGACGAGGACGATCACACTTATCCTTAGAATACCGTGCGTCTTCCTTGTATCCCTCATCGCGATGATTCTGACACAGATTGTCACCAATTCGGATTATAAAAACACGATCGATAAAATCAACTTTCTGTCAGAATAATTACTCAGATTCTTGATTTGAAAGTGATTCTGTCGGCAGAAAGAGAGACTATAGTGAAAAGAGTCTATGCATAGATAAAGCGTTATTATATCAATACATTATAGCTGAAATATTATTATTGTAATATTGCGATATTATTTTTCATTGAATATAAGGATAGTTGTTTCGTATGTTATGATGTCGATCAGTTTTTGCTGAAGAAAATTTGTTTACTTGATGCTCGCTTACCTTTCGTTCACTGAGTCTATCATTCGAAAATCAGGGAATAACGAGATAAAAGTATGTTAATCTAGTATTGAAGATACTCGTCGCTTTCGCAGTCACTCGGCAACTAACAGATTTCATTCCGTCCCGCTATAAACTCGCCGCACGATCTTACGACACGCAGTTACTTTCTCTTTCGATTTACTTCGCGATGTTAGTAACGCCACATACGATTCCGCCGGGACCCGCCTCAATGGCTACGTGCTTCCTCGGAAGTGCGCGCGTGATCGACAGAACGCCACGCGCTGTTTCATATCGCAAGGAGCGATTTATCGCGACTTTCCTCGGGAACGATCGATTTTTTATAATTTCAAAGTATTCGTGAATTTCTGGAAGTGTAAGTATTGATATGATTAATGGTAGATCGAACTCAGATGAGGGTTTTAGTTTTCTTATTTAGAAATTATTGGTATCTGGAAAATGGTAAATATCCAAAGTGAGTTTGAAAGCAATAGTTTTACTTGGGTACTTGAGGAAATTGAAAAAATGATTGTTACAATTTTTATAAGGATTGCATATTAATTCTATTAAATGTTCGGTAGTTTTACTGTTGAGGAAGCTCGGAGGGAAACGAAGAAAACTGGAGGAATTATTTTGTGATGCAGTATAACATTTATTAAACCTTTTCCATTCCCCAGTTTTACATATAAATAAATTTGATAAACTGTACACGTATATTTATTGTATATTTACGTCTGTATCTGAAGTTTTATTCCAATTGACGGAAGTTACAGAAAACTGAAATTGGAAGACAAGAGTGGTTTTATTACATTGATGTGTGATAGAAAAGTAATATTCGAACGATTCGATGATGGAAATACTTACGGTGTAATTACCAGCATCGACAATGGCCTACGTTAACGCGAACTATTTTGATAAACTCTTCATAGATGTAAGCAGTCCATAAAGAGTATTGACTAATCAGTTCTTTTATGGTTATAATGTTATGTCTGTTGCAGAATTCAACAGTCCAAGGCTGGAGATTCTTGATTAGTATTTTCACTATAGAAATCTGGACATCTGAAAGAAAATGTTATTGTTATAAATCCATTTTTTACCGATACTTATAGTCATCGAATTCAGCGAATGGGTTTGTGACCGTTGACAATTGCACTGATTCAAGAGTATATAGTTCCAAGGTAAATATTGGTACTAACGGTGATCACCAGTGTTATTAAAGTGAATAATACAAAACAATACATGCCTATGGTGGTACTGCTGGACTCATTACTGTCACCGCCATTGCTACCATGGCTACCACCATTGTTTTCACCGATATTGCTGCCTCCGCCTAAATCAAAAATACATAACATTAATTACGTTATCAACTTCCTTGGTTAAAAGCGACTTTACCTGAGCTTGGTGTAGATGCTCCGTTGTTGTTATTGCTACCGCCATCGGGTCCATCGCTACCGCTGCCCTGTCCTAAATCAAAAATACATAATATTAATTACGTTATCGACTTCCTTGATTAATAAGTGTCTTTACCTGATCCTTGTGTGGACTGTCCAGATGGTGTGGAAGCTCCGTTGTTGTTATTGCTACCACCATCGTGTTCACCGCTACCACTGTGTTCTCCTAAATTGAAAATACATAATATTAATTACGTTACCTACTTCCTTGATTAATAAGTGTCTTTACCTGATCCTTGTGTGGATTGTTCACACGGTGTGGATGCTCCGTTGTTGTTATTGCTACCACCATCGTGTTCACCGCTACCACTGTGTTCTCCTAAACCAAAAATACATAACATTAATTACGTTATCGACTTTCTTGATTATCAGTGTCTTTACCCCATCCTTGTGTGGATTGTCCAGATGGAGTGGATGCTCCGTTGTTGTTATTGCTACCACCATCGTGTTCACCGCTACCACTGCCCTTGCTTCCATTTTCTTGGCTTTCTTTACTGCCCTTGCTTCCGTGATCTTTGCTCTCGTTACTGCCCTTGCTTCCTTTCTCGTGGCTTTCCTTACTGCCCTTGCTTCCGTGATCTTGGCTTTCGTTACTGCCCTTGCTTCCATTTTCTTGGCTTTCTTTACTGCCCTTGCTTCCGTGATCTTGGCTTTCGTTACTGCCCTTGCTTCCATTTTCTTGGCTTTCTTTACTGCCCTTGCTTCCGTGATCTTTGCTTTCGTTACTGCCCTTGCTTCCTTTCTCGTGGCTTTCCTTACTGCCCTTGCTTCCGTGATCTTTGCTTTCGTTACTGCCCTTGCTTCCTTTCTCGTGGCTTTCCTTACTGCCCTTGCTTCCGTGATCTTGGCTTTCGTTACTGCCCTTGCTTCCTTTCTCGTGGCTTTCCTTACTACCCTTGCTTCCGTGATCTTGGCTTTCGTTACTGCCCTTGCTTCCATTTTCTTGGCTTTCCTTACTACCCTTGCTTCCGTGATCTTTGCTTTCGTTACTGCCCTTGCTTCCTTTCTCGTGGCTTTCCTTACTACCCTTGCTTCCGTGATCTTGGCTTTCGTTACTGCCCTTGCTTCCATTTTCTTGGCTTTCCTTACTGCCCTTGCTTCCGTGATCTTTGCTTTCGTTACTGCCCTTGCTTCCTTTCTCGTGGCTTTCCTTACTACCCTTGCTTCCGTGATCTTGGCTTTCGTTACTGCCCTTGCTTCCATTTTCTTGGCTTTCCTTACTGCCCTTGCTTCCGTGATCTTTGCTTTCGTTACTGCCCTTGCTTCCTTTCTCGTGGCTTTCCTTACTACCCTTGCTTCCGTGATCTTGGCTTTCGTTACTGCCCTTGCTTCCATTTTCTTGGCTTTCTTTACTGCCCTTGCTTCCGTGATCTTTGCTTTCGTTACTGCCCTTGCTTCCTTTCTCGTGGCTTTCCTTACTGCCCTTGCTTCCGTGATCTTGGCTTTCGTTACTGCCCTTGCTTCCTTTCTCGTGGCTTTCCTTACTACCCTTGCTTCCGTGATCTTTGCTTTCGTTACTGCCCTTGCTTCCTTTCTCGTGGCTTTCCTTACTGCCCTTGCTTCCGTGATCTTTGCTTTCGTTACTGCCCTTGCTTCCGTGATCTTTGCTTTCGTTACTGCCCTTGCTTCCTTTCTCGTGGCTTTCCTTACTGCCCTTGCTTCCGTGATCTTTGCTTTCGTTACTGCCCTTGCTTCCGTGATCTTTGCTTTCGTTACTGCCCTTGCTTCCTTTCTCGTGGCTTTCGTTACTGCCCTTGCTTCCGTGATCTTTGCTTTCGTTACTGCCCTTGCTTCCATGTTCTTTGCTTTCGCTACTGCTGCTGCTGCTGCCGCTTTCTTTGCTGCCATGGTGATGGTGCTTCTTGTGTTTCTTGTGGTGTTTTTTCTTGTGACCTAATCAATTTGAATGAAATTCTCAAATAAGTATCTTTCTATATATATATACATCCAGCTTACTACATATACAACAGCGTTACCTGGAGCATTCTCACTCTCTCCGTGACTGTCAGAATCTGATCTTCGTGCTCTATCAAGTGCTGCTCCTAACTGCCATTCTTCTGATAAAACAATTGTCGAAATGAGGATCGTACAAAATTAAATGAACGCGTGTATTAAAAGATACATATAAATATTGTGCAATTACCAAAGTACAATGATTTAAAACCAACAAGGAGTTTTTAGTAATACATAACATCACTGATTTAACATTTACCTGATTCATCAGGACTCAGTGGCGCAACACGTATCTCGTCATTGTTAAAGTACGATCTTAGTACCCTATATAGCGGTGCTTCTGCAAGCTGCTGTTCATCTGATAAAACAAATTTCCGCACGGAAACCGTACAAAATTACGTGAACGTGCATCTCGTACAAAAAGTACAAATATCGTATAATTATAAAAACGAAACGGATTCAACCTAGACTGTAGTTTTCCCGAATAAACGAACGACTTGATATTCACCTGGTTCCTCGGGAAGTAGTGCCGCAGCATTCAGAGCCTCCTACAATTTCAATGTGGTTATCGAACCAATTTGCATGGCCATTTATGTCTCTTACTTTCCGAATAGTAGGACAAGGCGAAGCGTTACTTACGTTCGGCTCAGGCCTGCCGAGGCACAGCGCGCACCAGCTCAACAGCAGGAGGATCGCGAGCTTCATGTCGATCACCTCGGTTCAACGTCGAAAGGAAAGGAATATTTGGTCTGGGCTGGTTCAGCGTTTATATACACGGAAGTTGAATTGCATTCGAGCGATACGCCGCAGACAATCAATTATTAATAATAGGTTTCCCTTCAGGAACACGATGATCGATATTTGAAATTGCTTTTTTTTCAGGGATGCAGGTCCTTGGCTTTCAACGTGTAATTACGTTTAGGTTTCATTTGAATATGTTCTGGGACGAACACCCATTACACGAGGCACACATGTATATCAGCGTAACACGTACACTATATATGTAACGACAGTTGAAAGTGTGATGCGGTTAAACTGCTTACTCACGGTTGATAAGAGTAAACTGAAATTCGTTGATCACATTGTAGTCGCGGGGAACGTCCAGTGTTTTTATGACTGAAAGGTTTTCCTTTGCAGACCCCTAATCTTCTGCATTTGAATACTGATAACGGCACATAATCTCCAAGCAGAACATGTAAGTCTATTTGAATAATAACGTGAATAATAAGGAAAGAAGGGTAAGAAGTCGTTCGTCGGTGTTTGCCCGAGGCAGGTGGGAATTCCAGTGTTCGCAGGAAGCATCGGGAAACTACGTTCCGTGGAGCAAGGGGAACATCGTTGTGAACACCAGGAGTAATTCTTAATGTCAGGTATTATTAATTGAAAAGATTGAATTTATTTTATTCGTATTTCATTGTGCTGTCGGAATTGAGATGTCTTGTAAACTCATCGAGTTTCGCTATGAGTGACTTGTTTCTAATACTTTCCCATGAACAACGATGAGTTGCATTGCCTAATGCATATAAAGTTATGTTTAAAAAAGAACAAAGATAATCTTCGTGACTTTCGCGGAAAAGAAACTCGGTCGAATAACGTGTTCCTCGAAATGTGACAGTTTTCGGTGTAAAATTCAGCGAACGCTCGGTGAAATATTGCCGCCCGAAATCGACACGAATCGAAATTTCGTTTCCTGGAATGACACTGATAACGTACGTGGAAACGGCTACCCATAAATACAGGTACACGGCGTAGAAGCACGCGTATTATCGTGAAAATATTATCGGCGAGTAGAAGGAAATAAAAGCGATACATATGCAAATAGTATGTACTTTATTTCGAGATAACCCAACGCATAACGTTGACTTAATATTTTACATATTTTTATAGTATCGAGCGCAGTGTTTGGTGCGTCAATCACTCCTCGACAGTGATCTAATTCAGCTAATTCGTTCCGGCCAAACTATCACTGGAGCCTCCTGTTAGAAAAGTTGGACGTTAATAATTACATTGAAATTTCCTCCGTTTTTATCGTTAGAATGATAAGAAACACGACTAACCTAATGATGTTTATGATAAGGAGGGAGCCATTTAGCAGAAAGTATTACTATGTAGTCGTATTATGAAAAATGACGCAGTTAAAGGAACAGTTATTGTTACACGTATACAAGTGACGAAGTCAGATATGTGTTCAATGCGGTATTTATTGCAAAGCGGTAACGAATATTTCATATGAGACATGAATGTGGTCAGGTACTGTTACGAATAGTTAAATCTTTACTTCTGTTGTGGTTGTGGGCCTCCTAGTTGTGGTTGTAGGCCTCCTAGTTGTAGTCGTTGTAGTTGTAGTCGTTGTAGTTGTCCTCCTAGCCTTCTTAGTTCTCCTCCTAGTGTCCCCATAACATGATTCGTCGTTCATAATTGCGCATTTATGAATCACTTGTAATTTACAACAGAAATCCAAGAAGAAACACTCTGAAATTCTCGTCTGGCAATTACGGTACAATAATTAGTACCCATGTTTTTCACAGTTAGAATAGCACTCTCTATAAAAATGCTTATTTTCATTGAAAATTTGAATTCAGTATATTCTGGAAATAAGTATATTTTCCCAAGAAGATTTCATTAAAGTATAGAACACTAGATTTACTGATGTTTGTTCTATACTTTATTCTATTGTTCCCAGGAAACTACGTGCTCGTCTGTATAAATCGCGAAAATCGTAGCCGCAAAACTAGAGTATCGCGATACGTATTCGCGTAATTGCGAAATCGACTTGAACCGTTACTAAGATAATGTTTAAAAAGTTCAGTGTCCGTCAAATTGACGGATTCCGTAAGTCTAGTGTTGAATTCGTTCGATACTCACCGCCGACACCTCTCTGTGCATGCACCATCCGTCGACGGAGTATGCCAAGCAGAGAACAATCATTAATATGTTAACAAGTGACATTTTTCCTTTCGACGTTACTCGATTTATCGAGTACCTCAACTTGTCAAATTCGGAGCTAGAAAAATGTTCGTAAAGTTATCACGCCTGACGACGAGATTGCTGTCATTGCCAATACTCCAACGTTCTCCTCAGCGTGGATGATTTTAGACTGACTTCTCCAAATGTTTCCAGAAGATGGGAGATCTGTGGAGCTAGTTTCTTTTTGATTGGCAGTGGTACTCACCAATCGGACATCAACTTATTGGCACCGACTTATTCCGTGATTACAGTGCCCTCCGCCACTTGACACCATGTTTGTCGCAACGCCGTATCGCTATCATTATCCCGACATATCATTTTTATCTAAAAAGATGGCGAATTTCTCTGGTGCGAGTGGCAGCTCGGGGAAAATTTAGCTGTTCACTTTTCCCTAAATGATTTAAGGCGAATATTAACCCTTCGCGGACGAATGTCGACACTTCGCCGAGATCTAACGTTCGTGTTTGTAATATTAAGTAGCAAACGAATGATTCAACTACTCGAACAGTAAGAAAATAGTACACAATTTCCTTATTCTATATTGTTTAGGCGTTCGACGTGTGATTTGGCGGAATCTACAAAAGGTTTTGCGTACTCTAGAGAATCTTCGTCCGCGAAGAGTTAAGGAACAGAATATGTCGAAGCTGATCTAGAGCGTTTAATAGTACTTATACTTCATAGAAACAAGAAGTTGTAACTTTTGTGATCTTCCAAAGTATGGTATGTCTCAAAACAATCACCGATATGAAGTTCCTCGTCTTTTCCCTGGAGTTTTCCCGTCGGAAACTGCAGTCTTCCCTGGTTCCCGAACGTATCACACGAAGCTGATTATTTAACCTATTGTCTACGGGAAACGTTGACGGCTCCGTTCCAGATAGTGTTTCGTGAATTTCGAAATCAGAATTTTCAAATAAATAAATGATCATGAATAAGATGGTACGGAGAATTTCGAAATTCCTCCACTGGCATTCTGCAAACTTGCAAGTTGGCTTCCTGCGTTAACTCGAAAAGGATACAAAGAATTATCTGAACGCTTGTAAGCTATCGATGGTAATGTTATATATTCCGCTGTTTTTCCTATCTCCAGTTGGAGCCGCAATTGTTGGTTAAACCTTCGGCCCTAAGCGATGACCTCCGTTACAGTGACTTTCCGTTTTCCGACTTAACTCATCTACGTGATTAGACGCGTGTAACAGTGATGCCGCATAAAAGGTATTCATCAAATTGAATATACAATTCCATTATCAGTGGAAATTACCGATACCGAATATCTTCGATCAATAGCGGAAGTTGTGAACCTGAAAACACAAAAGACTTTCTGCTACTAGATAGCTGCAACCCATGAATAATTCAAATCATTCGGATATTTCAGAAACCCGGAAATAGGTCGTCAGGGAAACAACCGTTCCAGGGGATTTCTCGGTTAAACAGATCGGGAAATTTAATCAATTCTGTGTTGACACTTTACAGGTAACGTACAGGTTACAATTTACTATCAAATGCAGCGAATTAAAATATAAAAAATTGATGGAACACGTCAAGTAATTTCTGGCAGAATTTATTGGTCAGGTAAGCACCGTAGCCGATGGCGTTCACTCGGAGCTGAAACACGAGAGCAACATGATTTCCTGTTGGAAAATGAAATAACAATAATGTGAGTGATTATTTAACACGTTGACTGCCACGGTGGTCACCGGAGCTTCCAGATTGCAGATCACAATAAGGAAATCGATATAAAAATATTTAGTAACGTAAGTAGATAGAGTACAGTGATATCAAATCATTAATAATTATTTCTAATATCATTTACCTCCGTGGCAGTCAACGTGTTAACCCTTTGCGAACGAAGATTCTTTGAGATGCACGAAACCTTCAGCAGATGAAGATAAATTATATATTAACCCTTTCGAAGCAGAATAAAAGCGCTATTGCGCTTTAAAAACCGTGTTTTTTTTAAACCTCTGGCATTCAAACGGTTAAACAATAGGAAAACAGAAGCTACGTGTTAATCTCTTGTTGGCCGAATAATTAAATCATTTGCCTGCGACTCAGTCTTCCAAATATGAGCGTTTCACCTCGCAAATGTCGGCGTTCGTCCGCAAAGGGTTAACACATTGCGTACCGGCTAATTATCAGACAATTAGGTTATCATTTATGTTATCATATATATTAGGTAATCAGGTATCATATTGTTATGTAATATACTTTAAATGGACAATTAGTTCTAACCAAATTTAATATTTCCTTAACACTAGAACTACGTACTAGTCGAAATGACTGGTTTCGATGTCTTTGCTTAGCAATTATTGATATCTACGAAGTGATTTTGAAAATAAATAGTTTCATTTCAGTACTACAATGAACGTCTGAAGAAACTGTAAATAATCTATTGTTACAGTTTTTACAGGAATTGCATATTAATCGTATTAAATGCTCGTTCCAGTGTTAAATGCTGTGGTAATCATCAAAGTTTCATAGCTAAGAGTCATAGTATAAAAATACGAGATTTCTCGTTACCAGTAGGCAATGTGTTAATCATTTCCACATGATTCGATGGAGTAGACACTCACGTTCAGAGTGATCCCGTAAAGGTACACGAAAAGCTTCGCCGTCACATTGAACCAAGGTTTGAACTGCTTCATGCTGACTCCGGTGTCTCTCAGGAGAGCCACGAACCAGCTCCACAATAACTTTACACCGGCGATATTGCAAAAATCGTGGACGTACATGGCGGTGGCGGTATTGTTCATCCCGAAGAATTCGGAGATCGGCATCATCGCGCTATTCAACGCTGATTCCAATGCCGACGATTCCATATACGCTGGAATACAGTGGCGTGTCATAAATAATTTTTCATCGGCGAAGTTACTATTGTCATTCGTGTCGAGAGCTGATAAGAAGCGTAATTAGTTCGTGCGACTTCATAGTTGGTTTCTCGTGTGACAGTGAAAAATAGTTTTCCAAGCGTGTCTGGTCACTAATCTCACCTGCGTTCCTTTTCGTGTGACTTACATCGTCGGAGAAATTTGTGCTCGCTATCTTTAGAATGTTAATTGCACTTATCGTGATATTGTGAAATTAAACATGATTGTTGTGTTAGGATTTGTGATTAATGGAATTATAGTAGAAGTGGTAATAGAATTGGAGATTGTATTATAATGAATAGTACGAAATGATGAAAGATTAGTTCTAAAGTGATAAGGAATATAATTATTGTATGCTAATTGTAACGTTTAAATTATGTTGTAGAAAAATAAAAGGAAACGTACACATGCATGCAACGTCACAGTCTACCTTGGTGCTTCGTTTGTGTCGTCCAGCTAAACGAAGAACAGAGATTATTACTCCACCATGATCATCGACACGTGAGTATCACCGATATTATCACTGATACCCGACAGATTTGCTCGGTTTAAATAGATCGGTGTCTTTTATAAGATGCTTATTTTATTCACCTTGCTGTACCTGTCCGGTAGAGTGACTGTAACTTCCACTGCTGTCCACATTGCAATTCACACTTGTTTCTCGTTCAGCAATCGCACTTCCAAACTAGAGTTTCAATGTAACCAACGAACAGCGAATCAAAAATTTAAAATAGAGGAACATTAGTAAAGATTGAAATACAGTACTTCACTATCTTCGTGTATCCTACTATTAATCCAACATTGTTCTATTTTCAACAGTAGATTCCAAGAGAGTTTCCAGTGAATTCTACTTAACTCCTGATCTCGCGAAACAATCCATTGTCTTACGAATCGGTGCAAAGTCCGAATAATAAGCATAGAATTTAAAATAGAGGAACATTAGTAAAGATTGAAATACAGTACTTCACTATCTTCGTATATCCCACCATTATTTCAACATTGCTCTATTTTCAACACTAGATTAGAGTTTCCAACGAATTCTACTTAACTCCCCATATCGCTAGCAAAAATTCTGATCTCGCGAAACAATCCATTGTCTCAGGAATCAGTGCAAAGTCTGAGTAATAAAAAATTTAAATAAAGACTGAAATACAGTACTCCATTACTATCTTCGTATATCCCACCATTACTTCAACATTGCTCTATTTTCAACACTAGATTCCAAGCTTCCAACGAATTCTACGTAACTCCCCATATCGCTATCAAAAATTCTGATCTCGCGAAACAATCCATTGTCTTAAGAATCAGTGCAAAGTCTGAGTAACGTTACTATGCTCGTCTTTTCACATAACTTTGAGAAAGTTTCTCCTAATCATTTTCTTTTCTAATTCTCGGAGTACACGTTACTTACGGTCAATCGATCAGGCATGGCGAGCGTCACCGCGCAGTAGCACAGCATTAAATAGATCGCGAGCTTCATTTTAGCCGCTTCGAATGTCCGCTGAAATTTGCAGACGAGCTAACTTCAACCCCAACTGTTTTCTTCGTGCGTGTTGCGAAGCTCAGTTATATATATAACAATGAGTGCGTATGAACAGAGGTTTTACCGTCTGAACGTAACTGTCGGTGCTCCTTGTGATTGGTTTAGACTCGTTAGGCCTTGGCATTCGCTTTAAGGATGATTCCACTTTACTCGTTGAAATGCTGTCTCGTATGATTAATGATTACAGAAGGACAAGTATCGGGTTTATAACGACATGAATATGTTTCGGGTGCAAGCTCTAATTCTAACGATCGATCACGTTCGCTACCAATATAGTTTTCTGACGATCGCCATCCTAGACGTAGAAAGTATGAAATTAACGATATTCGTGTTGTTTAATGTTGAAACATGGAATTGTGTTTTTTTATTCGTCTTTTGTTTCGTTTTTAGAAGATTCAATGTTATTATCAAATAAATAAGTTTATATAATTAATTAGACGTTTTTATTGTGATGGGATTAAATGGAGAATAATTAGACGATTGTTGTAGTAATAAGTTGGAGTAAATTTATTTATTGTTGAACAGTATTGTGAGCAATGATAGCCTGTTAAATGATAAGTTGGAGTAAATTTATTTATTGTTGAACAGTATTGTGAGCAATGATAGCCTGTTAAATGATAAGTTGGAGTAAATTTATTTATTGTTGAACAGTATTGTGAGCAATGATAGCCTGTTAAATGTGACTTATTACGAATGCCAGTGACTTTGATGGGCGAAAAGCCATTTCTGGTGTATTTCAGTTCAATATCTGCTTCATGAAAATTAATAGCGAGGAATGTTGAATACATTCAGGTACATTTGTTTTACGACACAATGCATCGTACAAATGTTTGTCATCGTTTGTTCGCTCGAATTGCATTTTAATGCTTCGATGCAGATTCTATGAGAATGTGTTGAGACTCTTGTGTACTTCTAGCATTAACACTAGAACTGACTGGTTTCAGTTTTTCTGTTTCGCAATTATTGATATCTCTGAAGCATTGAATATCCGAAATGATTTTGAAAATAGTTTCACTTGAGTGCTATGATGAATATCCAAAGAAACTGAAAATAATCTATTGTCACAATTTTTATAGATTGCATATCAATCGTATTAAATGCTCGGTAGTTCGAGTGTTAATCACTGTCGAATATTTTAAGTCGTTTTCCATGAAATCTAATTACTACGGAAAGTTCATTCCATAGACTAACAATTTATACTAAGATGTATAAATGAATTAATAAAACTTTGTTGTTTCAGGTCAAACGAAGACAGACAATAGAAGACGACAGAACAACCTCTGATCACCCTGTCAAAGAAGAAATGAACTCTATTGTAGGTTTCATTTGTTTCCTCACTGAGAAATTATTTCCATGGTGTTTTATAAGAAACTGAAAGAAGTATTAAGAATATTTTTCATTGAAGTCTCTCCTTCAAAGTCTGAAACGTAGGACATATGCACTCTTTTGCAACTCTTCATTTAAATGTTGATAGCGGATCACTTCCTCGCATATGACTTATCAGTCAGTTCGAATGTTGGCATTAATGGTAATGGATGGATACCGAAACTATACATAACACGAGGAGAAATTTAATATTTAAGTACTGCATGCAAAACGTTTAACTATACTAAGGTTCCTTATGCTGTGCATCAATTTTATGTTAAAGGATTTCTCGAAGAGATGAATCAATGTTACATCGATCGTTACACTCGGAATTGCGGATACTCATTTAACTCTTTGAGGCACACGGTTTTCTCGATTCATTGCTGTTGGCGAATATGCGAAAACATGAGTAACGTGTACACAAACAATATTTATTCGGTTTAAGGACATTCCTTTATTGCTTACAACAAAGAACTTTTAATACAATACTGTGTGCTAATAGTACTATGTGCATTGTAAATCATATTCCATTATCCTTCTCTTCGACGCCATGAATTCAATGATCCACTCTCTTGGATGATGAGTAGTCATTCTCCACTGAATCACTGGATGAACAAACAAATTCAGTTATTAAACAGCAATTTTCTATTCTGAATTTAACGTGTGCATCGACGACATTAAGGATAGATATTTCAAGAACATCTTAAAATAATATTGTCCGAACGATTTTAAGTAACACGTAAAAATCCTAGTGTGCAAATGAATAATGTAAATATTCAAATGGCTTGTAGTCTGATTCTTAAATATTATTACTCACGTTTATCATTGTTTGGTGTTCCCGAATGGGGGATCAGTTTGTTAACCTTGTCTGTCAGCGTAGATATTACCCCAAGTTGGATTGCTCGATGATCCAGTGCCACCCAAGCTACCGCCTAGTCCAGCTCTTACTGGAGGTCTTCCATCACCACGTGTTGCGTATGAATATAAATTTCCATCTACGGAACATTTGATTTATTTAACATTAAATAGCCCGTTTGAACATTATTATTGTACTTTCACTGATATTGCAAAGCTTTCGTGAACGAGATTGTAAAATTGCAAACTTGTGAACTTTTAAGCTTGTGAAGTTGTGAACTTGTAAGCTTGCAAACTTGCAAACTTGCAAATTTATAAAATTCTAAACTTGTAAATTTTTAAACTTGTACACTTGTAAACTTGTGAACTTGTGAACTTGTAAAATTGTAGAATACATATGTGCATTTGGGTAAGTAAAACAATAAGACACACGCTCAATCTCAAAATAACATTGTTTTAAGTTTCATACGAAATTATGTATAAGGACCCTAGTTGCTCGATAATTCTGGTGTTGAATGAAACAAATTGATAATATTAATGAACGCTTATCCTTTCAATTATCTATCTAAGTCTACGAATCAGTTGCCATCGTCATAACCAGAGACGCAGAACAGAAAGGCGTTAAAATATAATTAGTGGACTGTGAGTGTTGATTAAGAATGTTTAATGTGGTTTTTTTTTGTTTTAGGTGCGGCATTGCAGTCGATACACTTCCTTGATTTTTTATTCGATGATGATGATTAAGAAGATTGGGGGCGATTAGGTCAGAACGAGAATTAAAAATACTTGGAATAATTGTCTCTGCTCACAATGATGTTATAACAGTCCTATAACAAGAAATCGAATGCTTCACGTTCTCAATCTATCGGTAAATTTGCATAAATATCCTCTGCTCGTAATTATTCAGTGATTCACCGGGAGAACGAGTTTATTGCGATGTTTACCGTAGTTGGATTGTAAAAAATATTATAATTCCTCTTCTGGATACGTCATTCGAATGACTCTGTTGACTGATAACTTGTAGCTCACAGTTTATTAACTATAAGACAAATTAACACTAGAACTATTAACAGTCCAATAAGATTAATATGCGATTCTTATAAAAATAGATATCTGGTAACAATAGATTTTTTCCAGTTTCCTTATACATTCAGTTCTAAGATGTATATTCTATGTCTAGAATCTTTTTTATTTTCAATGAATTATTGATAATAAAGTAGTTGTATCGATCGCAGTTGAGAAATAAATCGCAAGGCAGAGTTAAAAGACTGCAGCGTACTGATTTCAGTCATCGATTGATACATCGTACAATGTTTGCAACGGTTTCGTATAATGTAACGAATGAAATGAACTTGACCTTCTCTTCTGCAGATGCATGACATTCAACGAGGTAAATAAATAACGTAACGTAAGAACGTACGATAGCAAGTAATTAGTAATTATATACAATAAGCAATGTCATTCAAAACGCCAACAATGCCCATAGTAATCGACGTGTTAAGAAATTCAGTGCTATACTAACTGGTGTTGGAAGGATTCAACAATCCTTGCAAGCCGGCGCCGGCTTTAGCTCCCCAGGGTGTCCCTGCGCTGACGTCATATCCACCCCCAAGTTGGGAGCCATCCGCGTTAGCGCGTCGTCCGACTTGAGCGTGGAAACCACCGAAATTCACCTTGAAGCCCCCGTCGCTAGACTGAAGCCATGGGATCTGGGGTTGCGTCAAAACGGAACGAATTAGGAAATGTATCGTGTCGCTGATATTTCATCATTGTGTCATTATTATTTCAATAAGGCACTTTAAGGTATTCGACATTTTAAAATATGAAAGTGTAAGGTTTACAAAAATGTGTAATTTCAGAAAAAGTATGCTGGAGACAGAATAGAGTGCATTAATGTAATACGATATATATTGTTAATATAAATGATATGTTGAATATTTAATATTTCAAATTAAACTTCATAGTTGAATATTTAATATTTCAAATTAAACTTCATAGTTGAATATTTAATATTTCAAATTAAACTTCATAGTTGAATATTTAATATGTCAAATTAAACTTCATAGTTGAACATTTAATATTTCAAATTAAACTTCATAGTTTTGTAGTATCGAACCACGTGGTGACTGAGAATTTGCATTGCTACGTGAAATATTGAAATAAAACACCTCTGTCGATTAATTTATCTATAAATAATTAAATTAGTTTCAAGCAATATATCCTACATCTCGTCAGAAAATGTTGAATATTTCCATTGAGAAACTTTCGAGAGCAAAGGGTTAAGTCAACTTTGTGCTCACCTGTGACTGTGGCATCCCATGAGCTAGGGCCAGCAAACAAAGGCCAAAGATCACAACTACCGCACCGCGCAGCATCTTTCTGTCTACTGGCTAGCGCTGTCCACTGCCATCGAACGTATACCGGTGTTTTATAATAATACCACGAACTCATTTCATACTCAGCGGACGAAGGTAGGAGGAGTCCAAAAAAAAACACAAGCTAGTTACAGAGTTCGCTCACGATCGACGCTGATTATGAGTCACATAGTAAGTTAATCGTATAAGAATCCCACCGTGAATCCTGAGTTCAAGGATTCGTGAAAAAATTTCACACGTTCGGTACACGAAATTATATAGCCGAAGTTTCGATTCAAAGTGGATAGCGATTATGTCAGTTTTTAGCTGAAGGTAATTAACTGTAATTTTCGTTCTGTTTCCTTTAGGGCACAACGAAAGAGGAGATTCAGACGTTCAAGGTCCATAGATGATTATTATCGTGGATTCATCGCTAGCGAACGCAACAAAGAATAAGAGAAGCAGCGAATCATACTTATTTCGAGGTACTCGATCATTTATTCATTTGGATACAACAAATTATCATATAGTATTCGTGTTGTAATATGGATTTTCGTTGATTCGTGTTAGCCTTTCCTTTCATTACCAGTTTCTTCACTGTAAATATTTTTATAATTAATCTTTACTGAAATATTTTTATAATAAGTCTAAGAAGACAGTTAAACAGTTATAATTGAACCTTTAACCCTTTGCGGTCCGAAGTGCTCTTGGTTTCATTTTGAGGTTCACGTTAGTTCATTCAATTACAGCTTAATATGACGCTCTTATCAGTATCAATTATAATTTTCTTACTATGTCTTTCAAGAAACAAATCAAAGTAAATTTATTTGAATAAATGTTATTTTTCGATATTTCTTTGTAATAACACAATATCTGTGATCTCATTAGATAAATACTCTTATTAATTTTTATGCGTACACACCCAATCACTTCATTGTTGGTAAATATCCACAAAAGTTGTTCAGCATCCAAACGGTTAATATTGTATTTTTTCCATTTTGTATTTTGCTCAATGAAATCGTGCTCGTGTTAATAAATCCACGTTCGTTTTCATGAAGAGATGTTCAAAAGTCAGTTGAAGTCGGTAGTTCCAGTGTTAAATACTTCTTGAAGCTCAACGGATTATCAAAGATGTTCAAGCAATCCAGAACGCACGGGTATCTACTCGAGATGTCAACCGTTTCGCATTGTTGAGTCCCGGATTGGTAAATACTACTCACCGGGAACCGTGGCACGTGCCATGCGCAAGCTCCACCGAATAAGGCTGAAAACGATAACTACCACGGTACGCAACATCTGTCTGATAATTGGCTGACAAGCACTTGCTACTCGATGTATCTTATCGAACCGGGAAAAAGTACGCCGGAGTTATCTATCGCCGACGCAGATCGCAAGGAATAATTACATAATCTGTTTACGATACGTATAAATAAAGTACACCGAGATTACTGGGGTCAAAGACAGCCAGCGTCGCGCGTTGTCTTTTCTCATTCTTCCGCTCCGATCATCCGTTTCCTTCTTCAGACACGGTTGCACTATGGCCGACACTGATTCATCAGTTTCCGGGATGCGCACAGGTGACTGCTGTGACGCAGGAAAACTGACCGAGCGTTCGACATTGTACACTCGCTTCCCCAGGGGAATTCGGGAATTGGCGATCCCGGGGTCCTCAGCTAGTGTTGACGCTCGGTGTAACTGAAACACCGTTACGTCAGCGTTCCTCTAAACCTTTCAAGGGATCGTAGCTCAAATAACTTTATGAAGCCATCGACCATTACCTTCAACGACCACCCTCAGCTGTTCGAGGATTAGCATTTTTACATTTTAGATATTTATTCTTTGCATGTTTTATTAGGGCGCTTCATACAGTTTTTCACCTGCTACGGTCGAGGCACTCGGAATTTCCATGATGTCACGCGAAGGTACTCTCCATACCTGCAGGTGACCGATGGACTTGGAGGCGGTCAACTTTCCGGTGACTGTCACCAATCAGGAAAAACGTCCTCCCTGTCCAAAACGTAGAACTCTAGGAGACCACCAATCCGCGTGTCTCATCCCCCGACGCTACCCTTACAGCCACCCATTTAAGGGTAGATCTTGACACATATCAGCGAATTTCTAACCAAGAGTTCCACGGAGTCTCTAACGAAGAGTTCCACCGCAACACGTATCGACGGAATTTCTCATCAAGAGTTCCACAACGACACACATCGACGGAATCTCTAACCGAAGAGTTCCACCAACAACACGCATCAACGGAACATCTACCGAAGAGTTCCACAAACAACACGAATCAACGGAATATCCGACGAAGAATTCCACAACTTAACGTATCGACATCGGTCCAATTACAGCTGATCGAAAATCTCATTATTTCATTCAGGCTCAGCATCACTAATCTGAAACTGAGCCAGAGCATCGCCGTAACTAACTGCGAAGCTCAACAGCTTACTTAGGAATTATTGATATCTTCGAAGCATTGAATATTCGAAATGATTTCGAAAATAAATAGTTTCAGTACTATACTGAATGTCTGAAGAAACTGAAAATAATCTGTTGTTGCAATTTTTATAGGAATTGCTTATCAATCGTATTAAATGCTCGGTAGTTCTAGTTAACCCTCCGCACTCGAGAGGTCAGTCACTTTATTTGACACAGCAAAACTACAGTTGAATATTTAGTATTTAAAATGAGACTTTATACTGCTATGTGAAATATTTGAATAAGCTTTGTTGCTTAACTTATCTGTGAATTATCGTTCACTTCAAATATCTCGTCGGAAAATGTTGAAAAAACTTCCGAGTGCAAAAGGTTAATCGCAGCATATCGGAATAAATGTTCATTGAGACGTTACTTCAATTTCACCGCGTCGTTGATAGCGAGAAGGCGAAGAATATGGGAATGCTGGTGAATTCCGTGCTAAGTATCCATTTCGCAAGTAAACATTTCGCATTTCGATACAAACATTTCGACGATAAGCGTATCTCGCACGATTACTATTTTCCTCGACGATTATCTCCGCTATTTCAATCGCGTGGCAAATCTTGCCGTTGACCTAGACAATCGTTGCGAAATCAACAGAACGTCCGTCCGTCGAGCCCGCATACGAGTGTTTTCGAGTGATCGGTAAAGTGAACGACACAACCTGGTAGGAACACGAGAAAGTCTGGCTGGAGGCGATTCTTCTATTGTTATTTAATTCAATACACCGTTGAACTTCATGGATTTACAATAATTAAGCGCACCGAGTAGAAGTTAGGTCCCCTAGAGACTGCTGACTAACCTGTAAGCGAGCGACAGGAACAACCTGGCGACGCTCAGTACGCCGAATATGGCGTGTCCTGGGAACTGAAAGAAGAACGGCACCGTTAATGCAGAGCAGCGAGTAGAATCAGTATACCGTCGAAGCTGATACTTACGAACGCGACATTGAAAACGGTGTATAGGATTCCCTGCGCGGTAGTTGCAACTGATGATATGATCGATCCGAGGGAAGTGTCATTGAAGATGTACTCAATGAGTCCCGAGATGTTTTCGATACTGTCGGTTCCTAGGAGCAAGCCGATAACGTAAGCAACGTTATTCACAGTTACTACGCTTGGGAGTACACGCGTGATCGCTGAAAAACAATAGGACATCAGTGTTCACGTTTAAACCTTAGCAGTCTTATGTCGAGTCCGACTCGACATTCTATTTTATTGCAACCAATGGCTGTTTTAACCCTTTGCACTCGAGAGGTGACTCTCAGCCAACACGTGATTCGATACAACAAAGCTATGAAGTTGAATATTTAATATTTGAAATTAAACTTCATAGTTGAATATTTAATATTTGAAATTAAACTTCATAATTGAATATTTAATATTTCAAATTAAACTTCATAGTTGAATATTTAATATTTCAAATTAAACTTCGTAGTTGAATATTTAATATTTCAAATTAAACTTCATAATTGAATATTTAATATTTCAAATTAAACTTCATAATTGAATATTTAATATTTCAAATTAAACTTCATAGTTGAATATTTAATATTTCAAATTAAACTTCATAGTTGAATATTTAATATTTCAAATTAAACTTCATAGTTGAACATTTAATATTTGAAATTAAACTTCATAGTTGAATATTTAATATTTCAAACTAAACATCATAGTTGAATATTTAATATTTCCAATTAAACTTCATAGTTAAATATTTAATATTTAATAATAAACAGCACGTATAACGTTTGCAACGATTTCATATAATGAAACGAATGAAATGAACTTGACCTCTGTAGTGCTAAGGGTTAATATCTCAATCTGGTGGCACTTACAAAGAGCGGACGATGAACTTCTTGACTCTGAACTACTTTCGCCGTCTCCCGAGCCACCTGAACCAGCTGTACTCGACCCAGCACCGTCGCCGCCCTCGGCGCTACTGCTTTGTGAGGATGATTCCGAACTTCCTTCTGTTGGTTCCGTGCCAGCACTGCGGGCTTTTATGTTCAATAACAAACCGGGCGAATCCGCGCCATCGCCTTCGTCCGCTGATGGTAAAAAAAGACTTTCTTCATTCAACAGTATATGCTGTTGGCGCTAGAGATACTACACCTGTCAGAATGATCCACGAAAGAGGGTTTGCGGAATGTCAGGCGTTTTCTGTGAAAAGGGGTGGTCACAGGAGATTTTCAAGTGCAACGCGTAGATCGAATTGGGACACTTCTAAATTTTCAATTGCAACAAAATGACTATTGCGACACCATTGATGAATGTATACTTCGGCTTTTCAACGTTTCTAATTTTTTATTTTACCGTCAAATCTCTAACGTGTTACCTAGTGCTGACAGGTAACGATCTTTTACTTAAATTTTCTGATTATTTCATACTGCATTTCCAAACGGTTCTGAGCTTTTAACCAGTTAACTGTGTTTGATGAGTATACACGTCATCTTAAAACTCTTAATAGTGCTAACTTTTTCGACGATGGATTATTAATTTTTTGAGACAAACATGTAATTATTCCTTGTTTCATTTGGCTTGCATTTAACAAGTATACACTTCATTATTTGATCTTATTGTACAATGAGAAATTTTTCAAACTAAATTCCACACTTAACTGGTTAAAATTTCGGCCCTATCAACGAAAACAATGACATTTCAATCATTCCTTTTATTCTGATAAGTGACCGAGAGTCACATCGTGGTACAATTCGTTATAAAAGCACGTGGTACGATTAGGGCGCACGGACTGCAGTTCTTTATACATTCGTAACGCATGGAGACCTTCAGAAATTGATAGAATAATAAAATTCATTCGTCTACTAATAAAAACCGTGTGATATTTACCTCCAGACAGCGATAGGTCTGATATGTCTGAAACGGAAAGACCTGATAGGAGCTCCTGAAAATTATAAAATAACGAAAACTTCATCGCGATCATTAAACTTAATTTAAGATATCTTTAATTTATTATTAACTTAATATGAGATATGATCATTTAATTTAATTTGCCTGTTCGAACTTTGGGAACTATCGTTCGACACTATCTCCTCTACAGTTCCTGGTCAACAAATTGCCACTCATTGCTTCTCATATATTTACCAATCACATTGTTTCAAATTCAAAAGGCGATTTGACAATTGTCACATCGTTAAAAAGTTAACACGTTAACACGGCTCACAGTAAGATATCACATTAGACAGTGCGTACCATTGATGGCTCATTAGACAGTGTGCGGCATAAAATATGTGGCTCGTCAAGTGATTTCGTAATTAGAAAACATTGCCACATAATTGAGAATTAATTTACTTATCGATCATTTCAATATTTTCATCAATTTCGAGAATTCAGCCTAATGGGAAAGAGTGGAAATTACACCAGTGTGTAGCATCAAATATGTGGTTCATCAAATAGTTCGGTAATTAGAAAACATTGCCACATAATTGTGAATTAATTTACTTACTGGTCATTTCAATATTTCTATCAATTTCGAGAATTCAGCCAAATGGCAAGGAGTGGAAATTACACCGGTGTGTAGCATCAAATATGTGACTCGTCAAGTGATTTTGTAATTATAATTGTAATTTACTTATTAATATTTCTATCAATTTCGAGAATTCAGCCGCCAAATAGAAGAGTGGAAACTACACCGGTGTGAACGTGTTAAGCAAAGAAATTAAGCTCGAGTCAGAGCATATCACCGATTTTCTCTAAGATGACATCGACAGTGGCCCTAACTTTGTTCAGAGACTTCGTTCCCTTTCATCTATCTCTACATCTACCTTCCCTTTCCGCATATTTCCGATTTCTCCGTTTTCTGAACGTTACTTACGCTCACAGATTGAGGCCTGGCGTGCGCCAGCACGCACCAGCTCAAAGCTACAAGAATCGCGAGCTTCATTCTTGAATGTCAACGTGCACGCTATCGCGTCTCGAACTGGCAGATAAGCGATGCTACCTGAAACCACTTGGTCCCCTTCCTGTTTATTTCGCGCGTCCACCCCCGTTTATATACATCACGTGCGAATTATGTTGCAGCGATATGCCGCTAATAGGAAACATTATATTCAGAGTAATTATCAATGCTCCTCGTGATGTTAGGTGACCGAGACCTTGCTTCGAAACGATTAGCCACGTTTTCTGGTGTTTTGAATACGTTTTGCGGCAAATTGCACGGTTACATCGAGATACATACATCAGCGCGTTACGTAAACGGCGAACTTCAACTTGACCTGCGAGTCTGGTGCAATCTATTGCGACTGATGGGGGTGAGTTGTTAATTACCCTTTCATTCTGCAGGTTATCGACGAAATGAATGAATACGATTGTTTTTACAGGAAGATATTTGACGTTTGAAGTGCAATCAGTATTTTATCTTTATTGAATGTTTATGGTAACTGGGATGAAGTAATAATGAAAGAAATTTAATTTGAAGAGATTTAGTCTAGCTTAAATTCAAATTTAATTTGAGTAGATTTGAGTCTAGCTTCGAATATATTTTAAGCTTTTAGCTTATTTCAAGATTTTATTAAGCTTTTGAATATATTCTTAAATTAGGGATATTGCTGTTAGTATCGAGAATCGACGGAACGATTGAATTTTAGCGATTGACGGTGTCGATGATGCATATTTGATTAGTAATTCAGAAACAGGTTGTTTTATGGTAACGAAGGATTACGATATGAAAATTGGATATATCCTTAAAGTATTTATTTATTTACAATAATGTTATACATTCATGAGGGGATCGTAGAAAATACAAAATGGAGGCACGTTTAACACTTTGACTGCCACGTCATCCGAATTCGGGTGACATTTTTTACAGAAACGTGGACATTAATTTTCATGACGTTTCGAACGAATTTTGTTGGATATATGAGATATAAGAAAGATGGTGGAGCTATTATTAAGAATCTTGATTTCTCAGTTTCTGGTTAATGGAGGAAACTGTTTCGAGTACATGGGAGTTTTGATGAGTACGTGGCAGTCAAAGTGTTAAAAGGAATAAAGGAGCAACGGTTTAAGAGAAGATAGGGGATAAAGGTGTCGAGTCGGATATTTTATTTTCAAGGTGTTCTATAAAAACGCATACAAAATGTTTCCTTTAATACCAATATATAAAATTCCATTACCAAAAAGCTACGCACTATAATTACGCAATAGACGGTGAGAATTTCGAGCGCACGTAATACTGCGAGTTAACCGACGTTATTGTTTAATAATCGGTTGACAGCGTTTAGCGTCGATATCGGTATCTGGAAGAAATAATTATAAGGTTAATTACTTCGTAAATTGCACGTTATCTGTGTGTATCATTAGAAGCGTAGTATGACGGTTCTTTCACTTGAATTCGTTAACGACATAAAACGTAAATAATTTCCTTAATCTCTTCATATTGAGAAATATCTTTGAAAAACGGAAGCTACGATTTAGTTTAACATTAGAACTATCATTTAATACGATTAATATGCAATTCCCATAAAAATTGTAACAATAGATTATTTTCAATTTCTTCAGACATTTAGTATAGTACTGAAACTATTTATTTTCAAAATCATTTCAAAGATATCAATAATTGCTAAACAAAAAAATCGAAACCAGTCATTTTGACTGGTAGTTCTAGTGTTAATACACACTAGCAAAGACCAAATGGAAAGACTAACAGCAATTTCTGCAGTCCAATTTCCAATGAAACACAGAAAGAAGTATCTAATCAACTCAGTCGATCTTTGATGACAGTTCGAAGCAAGTTTCAGTACTCAAATTTCTTCAGATTGCATCATACGAATTTCCAGTTGAACAAACATTGGTAGCCTCCAACCGTCCACGAGACACGGGACTTACATTAAAGATGTCGTCGAACAATCCATGATTTTCGTTGGTGGTCTGCGCTGGCTGACTGTTCGTTTTCACCACGATCGAACTATGCCCGGCTCCTTGAGCCTGTCGACGGGCGATCTGCTGAGTGTCCGCGGTCGAAGGATCCTCAGTCTCCACCGTACTGCTGTAGACGATCTGCTTTCTAGGCCACCACAGTCTTTTCCTGAAGGCCCGTTTCGGATACACGACTGTCACCTCTTGGCTGTTACCTTGAGAACAGGATTGAATGTTATGCAAATTATAAATCTCGGTTCTGGGAATGGCCAGGACTCACCGACCGGTACCACTTCGTTGTTTTGGCTCGATAGGAGAGGCACAGGGGGAGCTGGCTCGACAGTCTTAATTTTTGTTATTGTCTTCACTTTTCCCACCGGAGATACCGCTGATGCCAGAGCCGGTTCCGCTTCAACGGAGCCGGAAATGTTTGTTGTTACACTGGCTGCTACTGGTTTTGACTGCTTTACGTGTATTACCTGGTGGAATCGTATTTATTATTTATCATATTCATCGCTTATCATATTTATCATTCATCGTATTCATCGCTCATCATATTCATCATTCGTTATATTCATCTTCTTTATGCACCCTCTTCACATTATTCATAATATTCATCATATTCATCATATCATCATATTCATCATATTCATCATATATCATCATATCACATGTTCTTCATATTCATCATATTCATCATATTCATCATATTCATCATATTCATCATATTCATCATATTCATCATATTCATCATATTCGTCATATTCATCATATTCATCATATTGACCATGTTCATCATATTCATCATTATAAAATCTTATTCTAATTATTTTCTGCCCCATCACCATGAAAAGTATTTAACATTCTATAGGCTTGCGTGGCTTTGAGGTAACGTACTGATATATGGAAATTCTCTTGATTAATTTAACTTTTTATCGAATGACATTGAGTAACCAATTAATTTAATCTTCATATTGTTCATAACGTTGTGAAACGATTACACTTGTGAGTAGAATAATTTTCAAACTATCAAGAAATTTTGTGTACCATAGACCACTGATTCTCAATAATTTAAATGATCCGAATTTTCCAATCAAAGAGAAATTGTCATCTTCACTATCCCTGTTTCTATAATTTTTGATGAATTTTCTATCATTCGTAAGTGTAAGTTAAATTATAAATCATATAGAGTACATATGTCAAGAAGAAAGCGCGCACTGTAATTAGCCGATAATTACCGCGACTAGTGCAAGCATATTTATAATAAGCTCACGCTGTAATTTCAGTGTTACGTGGCTAACTACAAGCGAGGTAAGTACTATGATTAGTATTCACAACGAAGGGATTATGCTGCATTGTAAGCATGTCACTTCACCAGAAAATAGGTCCGAGGATTTAATGACAACTAAGGATTCACTGTGTCGTCTGTTTAATGGTATCGTTAGATGATTTAACCGATACTGTTCACGTTACTTATCGAATTCGCCTTTATTTTTCATACGTCTAAATGAGTTTCAAGCAACAATACTAATGCCTTTATTTCTATGTCTTTATTTCTTATCTTCTCAACATAATTTCAATAAAAAACAATAGGCAAGAAACTTACAAAACTTAGATACAGTTACAGATAATAAACATACACATGAACATAACTTCAGAGGCTGATACATTGATAAATTAGATCTTAAAAGTATCCTACTCGAAATACAAGTAATTAATCTTTATAATTTGACAGTTAATTAACAGAAAATTCTCGATTACTCCTTAAATCAGGATTCCAATTTTGATTACACCAGTATAATATTTATTTTATTCTAGGAGGTTTGTTCGTTTATTTACTTAATTATACAACAAATAAATGATAATGTAACATTAAGAACTATATGTTATCTTTGATTGTCGTCCAGCTTATCGTCGCGACTTGAATGGTCGCTACCTCGTACGTTGACTAGTCCTACGTCGAGTCACCGGTTGTCTAAAAAATGTTCACATCGAAAATTATTTTGAAAACTCTATTTAAATTAATTTATTTATGATATACTCTTCAAAATATGAGATCGAAATGTGATTTGATACGTTCACTGCGGTTCGAAATTTATGCATTTCTCGTTGCACACACGGATTATTCTGTATAAAACAATGTCTAGGCTACTTGAACTCCAATATCCGAGGAATCTAGTAGGCTACCGGAACTAGAACACTTTTGCTTCCACAAGCTTACTTCCACTAATCGTTCTATTAATCTCTCACTTAAGATGTCTCCCTTTTCTAGCAATTAAACAGTAAAGCTTCCTCACTGAAAACACTTTCGAAGACACTAGTGCCTTCTCGTACAAAAACCTGTAGCGTTCTGAACTGTGAAGTACACGCTTTCCAACCAGTCACTGTCTTATCAGTGAGATTGACAGGGTTAACAATAAAACAGCTCGGTGAACATTAAACAATCTCGTTTCGTATCGTACATAATAAGCCTAGTAAAATGAAACCAACGGAAACACCTTTTCTCGCTTCAAACTATAGGTACAACACCAATTTTCAACGTTCACTTGTCAAAATACGAATCCTTATTAATATATATACATATATATCTAGAATAAAATATTTAAAAAATATACAATCCCTTATAGTGAAGCTTAATTGCAAGCAAAAGCACGTTACTCGAATCGAACGAAATATCCAGAAAGCAACGAGTATTATCAAACACCTCAAATTGACAACCAACCGAGTACCAACTACATAATAAACCGCATCACCAACAATACATAAAAATAGTTGCCACAGTTAACGTGTTTAAATATAGATTAAGTATAGATTAGAAACATGGCGGAACGATCTGTGTGTCCAACGAAACAGTCGCAGTTACCTTAGCCGTGAAATATAGAAAATGATTTGAACAATCATTTTACGCTACAACGATCATACGAAACCGAAAAGAATCAATTGTTACAATTTTTATAAGGATTACCTTCCTATTTTTTATAAGGATTACCCAATACGAAATTGGGTCTAATATGAGGGGTTAATACGGAATATTGCTCGATCAGTTTCATATGAAGTTAGTTTATTTTTAATTTTATTTTCTTTAATTTTATTAGTTGAATATTATTTATTTATTTAATATTTTTAATTAGAATATTAGTTGAATTAAATCGTTTACCTTTCGATTTGGCTGAAGGTGAATCTGAATTAGTTTCAGGTTTTAATATTGAATATTTTAGAAGAATATTTACGTTAATTTTTATATCTGAATAAATTGAAATTTTGGATTATTTGCAATTATTCATTTTTTCCTCATAAAAATCCTTATAAAAATTCTAACAATTGATTCTAGTTCTACCATTAACACGTTGACGTAAACGCCGTCTATCCATCTAATGCTCGCGAACGCTTCAAATGACAATGGTCAATAAATCATAAACAAACGAATCTCGTATGAAATCTCGATCGAACTCTCCAAGAGCCATCCAATCAACAAATAAAGAGCTTTCGTTGTCCATCATCGATTTCACAGCGACCGTCAACGTGTTAACTAGCTGTCAGACATTTTTCTGTATACTCATTAGCTAGTCTCGTTAGACACACTATAGCGCGACTCATGCAAGTTGTTAGCTCTCGACACAGAGTCTGGAATCTGAACCTGGAGCTGCGGGGCGGACGTCTTTCGCGAGATGATCTGAATGTTCGATCGACCCCTACTCGAACTTTCGAAGGATCCCGTCGTCGACGCGCTGCTCGGAGGTTTCTGGCCGCCATTTTCGTTCGGATATGTATCCTGGGCCGGGCCAGTTGAACCGCTCAATTGGGCCGCCGCGGACGGCCCGAAGCCGGACCTCGCTGACGCGTACAACCCGCCTTCTGTGAAAATACGAATTTCCATGAAATACCGTGTGTTTTTTAAATATTTCACGATGGACCTGTGCCATAAATATTGTGAAATATATCAAATGATATTTCAAATTTCAAATTGCCACGTTGAGAATCACTGGATTAGATGATGCATTTGTCTTACTGGAAACAGAGATGAAAGGAAGGATGAGAATTGAGAAACCAATTAATCGAACGATACACGAATTGATATAAAATTAAATGAACAAAAGAGAACGCTGAATTTTAAATCCGGTCATTTGACCTCTTCGTCCTTGTTCCTCTTACTACATTCTTTCGCTGTCAACCTCTGTCTGGGTTTTATCAGTATTCCTTGACTTTCCTCTTCGTCTTGATTCTTTCTCTGTCTATCCACATCTTTCTTTTCCTACTTTTCTTTGAGAACGATCTACAGAGGAAAGTCAGTCCATCACGAACTTCGCTGATCCACGGAATATTCTGAATAAACTTGTGTTTAGGAACGAGTATACAGAATTGACGTCACTTACTCACCAATTCAGTATACCGTTTCGGGTTACAGTTTATAGACGCCTATAGACGCTAACGGTACACCAAGGCCAAATGTGTAACACTAGAACTACCGTACCAGTCAAAATGACTGGTTCCGATTTTTTGTTTAGCAATTATTGATATCTTCGAAGCGTTGAACATTCGAAATGATATCGAAAATAAATAGTTTCATTTGAGTATTATAATGAATGTCTGAAGAAACTGAAAATAATCTATTGTTACAGTTCTTATAGGAATTGCATACTAATTGTATTAAATGCTCGGTAGTTCCAATGTTAACCCTTTGCACTCGAGAGGTGACTCTCAGTCACCACTTGATTCGATGCAGTAAAACTATAAAATTTGATATTTAATATTGAACTCTATAATACATCGGTGTATGAAATATGCGGATAAAAAAGCTTTGTGATTTCTCTTTGAGTTCATTTAAAAAAATATCGTCTTTGTACAGTTAGGAAACGTTAAGTATTTCCAGCGAAATACTTCCGAGTGCAAAGGGTTGAAACGCCTTTAGGCGCCAGCAGTAGCTGAGGAGTTAAGAAACATGTTGTACTAACTGGCAGTTCCATTATTGCCATCCAACGCTCCACCCAATCCAGCTGCGGCAGAGGCACCCCATGGTGTTCCGGCGCTCGCGTGAAGCCCACCCCCTGTCCCCGTTCCCCCTAGGATACCGCCTAATCCAGCTTGAGCGTGGAATCCAGCGAAATTGACTCTAATTCCACCATCGGTGAACTGCAGGAATGGAGGCTGCAACAGGAATTGGAACATAATTAATTAGACCATAATTCCATTCGGTAACATTGTACTGTTCCCAATTCAATGACAATAATAATTAATACATTTCGATTTAACAAAATTGCAAAATGTTAAATATAATATTAAGTTTCTCATAATGCATCAATATGCGAAATATTTATATAAAATTTCTTAATTTACGTGTTTTCTTATTTGTTCGTTTAAAATAGTGTCTATGTATCATCGGAAAATGTCGAATGTTTCTAGTGAAAAGCCTTCGAGTGCAAAGGGTTAAAGTATAGAGAGCAAGGATGATAATTTTCTCGACGAAATGAAATCGATCTAATTTCACAAACGAGGAGGAAAAGAGGTCGAGAAATCTGTTATGAATTGAAATTAGGATTTCTCGTACACATGTTCATCAGTCATTCGTGACTGTCTCATGCGGAATGGTAACTCCAAATGGCGTCATCCGCGTGAAACGACGCTAGTGATTATGCAACGACGCCATTAGCAGATCAGCCCGCGGTTGACAGATCAGACGAACAATACGCCGTGTAATTTATATATGATTTCCCATGTAACGATGACAAATCCATCGATGAACGCGACGCGCAGAATTTTAATTATTACACAGCCGGCAAACATGATCGGCAACTGCGAGACCAGACGCTTCCGCAATCCTTTCTCCGGCCGCGGCCGCGTTTCTAGATTATCTAACGCTCTTCGTTGGAACTTTTCCTTTCGACTGTTTCCGCGCGAACCAGTTTATCCGTTCGCTGTATTCCCCGTTCCTACGGTGAAGAAGAAATAAATATTGAAGCAAACATTACTAAGCGCATCGATTAAAGATGTCTTCGACGCGGTCACGGTCTTCCATTGTATTGAAATGGTAACGAAGAATCGCGAAACTTCATCGAACGCGATCCGCGATTTTTCCGGCGGATCTCGGATAACGTTCGATTCACGGAATATTAATTCCCATCGCAGTATCCTGAACATTCTACGCATATCAATTAGCCGAATCGATTATTCCGCTACGCGTAATGTCGACCGTAGTGACAAGCAAGATTCGCAGGAACTTGCTGTTTCACGATTCGTCGGAGAAACGAAGGGAAAACAGCGTTTAATTAAATCGGCCAGATGCTGGAATGTTCTTTAATTCGCCGCTGTATTGTTCATCGATGATTAACAGGTTACTTAGAAACAAATAGAGTGTACTATGAAACAAGCAATGTTTCAGTTTCACAATTAACTAAAACACTTAGAAGCCGCGACAATTCCTAATTATCAATTCACTCGGTTACGCTGAAAGCTGATGATTCGATCGAACGATCCATTGACAATTCAATAATTAATTATTCGAAACTTCGATTGACGATTGGCATACAGTCTATGAATCCCCTCCAATCGAACGGCATAATACATCGAACTTTGTCATCTACAATTGAAAGCAAGCATCGCAAGTATCAACAGTCAACTTTTGAATCCTCGTCTGCAACAGGTTAACAGCCTCTTGCCGCATAATGACAAGACTTCTATCAAAGATCTTTACACAGCTTGCACGGTACAGGATCGATTTCCTTAATAGTCTCCCAGAAACATTTCCCAAACATCTGTTATCTCAATTGCAAGAAGAAGATAGGCCACTTCAATCTATCTGTTAATCCTACTGTCAAGCTTCTCATCGGAAATCTCCGAGTTAGAGCTTCGCGAAGGAACTTTTCAAAGTGAAATCATCAGACCGGATATGCTACCGATCGACAGAGCCTGTACTCACCGACGTGGACGACCCCGAGTTCCCTTTGATCGTGTCCTGCGGCATCCCTTCGGCGAGAGCTGCCAAACAGAGAGCAAACACGGTAACTACCTTCGCGCGCAGCATCATTGCGTCAACTGACTCGTGCCTCGGACTGTTGCCCGCGGTATCCTGCCGCTTTTTAAAAAGACCTCGAAAGGCATCTCGGTACTCACCAGCCGGGAAGGGAGAAGGTCTGACGCTGGGTCGAGAAGGATTCAAGTTTTACGAGCGCGCCGGCCGACTCGCGACGCGCGCCGACTGAGAAACTCGCCGTTCAATTCTATTGTATCGCGATAATCGTATACTCGAATCGCGCGCCGTGATTGCGGGGTTCAAGGCCGTTAGCCAGCCGACTAATTACAACCGTGAACCGTTCGTTTCCTGCTTGCCGCCGCTGCCGACGCCGATTTCATCCGCTCTCCTGGCGACGGATGCGGAAGGACTGACCGCCGAATGCAACCGAGTCGCGAAGATAACCGATATCATACATGCACGATGCAGCTTAATCATCCGATCCAGCGACACGTGATCCAGAAATAAAAACAAACTGGAAACGGTGTGTACGTGAGTAACCTGGTCGTTAAATACACCTCTAGCCATAATTATTGCATGGATTCTACTCTGTTCTCTGTATTTTTTGCGTTCGTCGCTAGGAAAAAAGGTGTTAATTGCTGGGTAACGAGCGGGTAGTCTGTTTGACGTGTTTGCGGTGGTATTTTGATGGTCGATTATTGTTTTTATATGGAGATTGTACTGTTGCGAGGTGTTCTTGCAGGTTTTGGAGTGTCGCAGTGAGCGCGTCGCTGGAATAATTTCGCTCGACTTGAATTCGTGTACGAAGTTTTTCGTTGGGATTGTTTTATGGTGAGCGCGTGTTTAATTTGTGTTTTGTGGCGTTGGGCTTGAACTGCAAGGCAGATACGTGACGGGGCTTTGAATGTTGCGAGTTCTTGGGATGTTTCGCGAGAGAATTATGTTTCCAGTTTCTCAGTATTGCATGAGTTTAGTTTTCTTTGATCTTTCTTGTATGGTTTTTTTAGGATTGCTTTTGATTTTTGAACTTTTTAAAATGGAATGTGGTGTCAGTTGAAAAGTCAGTTTAGCAGCGTTGTAATTTAGCGTATAATATTGTCTCGAGCTGGCTTTCGAAAGAAGTTTATTACACTTTGTAATTAAACTGTGTGGAATAATTATGAACTGTAACCATTGCGCAAACGTGTATAAAATGTACGAACTGTTTCCTCGAAAAGTGATAGCACAGCTTGTTATCAAGAGAAATTTGCTGTCTTCCTTTTATATTGATAAAAATTCGATGGATTGCTGATTTAGAGGAAAACAAGTGTTCCAGAGACGCATTAGGAAATTGATTAACGTTGTATTTATAAAGATTCCGACGTAGACAACATTCTATCTCCATCGAAACGGAAACTGCATGAATTACTTTTTCTCTACGATTACTTCTGACCTCGTCGAATCACTTTTATTACATTCGGTTCACTGGAAACGTGTTATTTAATCACGATCGACACAACATGTCACTAAAACGACAAGCAGTTTTTGCCACTGTGTATCGGTATATTATCTCGTATCCATTTGGATGATTTCGTAATACTCAAACTGTTGATAAAAATTCAATTTTTCTCAATTTCGTAGAAATGCGTTGAGTGAGAGGATAAAAAGTGACCTCGAATTAAATTATACTATCGACGAATCGTCCACTAATTTAGAAAAGAAAATAATTAAGAAAAAAACCTCATTGCTATACCTCGAACTTTCTTGTTCTCTTAATGAGTCCTACACAAATGTCCATTTGACATATCAAAATTATACTTTAAAATTGAATGCAAATGTAAGGCTGTGACATGGTCAAAAGTGATCTCGAATTAAGTTATACTAACGAATCGTTTAATAATTTACTAAGAGAAAACACTGGTACATTTCAATCTATCTTATTTTCTTAATGAGTCCTGTACAAATTTCCTTTTGACTTACCACAATTTCATTTAACCCTTTGCACTCGAGAGGTCACACTTGATTTTATACAACAAAACTATGAAGTTGAATATTTAACACGTTCACTGCCATGAGAATTTTAGGCATTCTATACAATATCCCTTATTCTTTTATAACAATGACAAATCTTGTAATAACCCATACACTGCCAGCATAAAATGTGTGATTTCATTTGTACTTTCGATTTATTTTGCTTTAAGATCCTAAGATCTTTCTTCGTCAACTCGAGCCCAAGCACCTACGAAAGGGGACCTAATAAGGTCACACGTGATTCCGACACTAACAAAGCATGACAAAGACAATTTGCAGAGTCTCGAATTAGCGTGGTTAACCGGTAGCAATTCCGTACCGCATAATTTTCTAAACGATGGAAACTATCGACGAGGAGCAAGAAGGAAAGTAAGATTCTGCGGAGAAACAGTCTTCTTCGATCAACGTTCCAGGAAATCAATCACGACAGAATCATCGCAAAAAAGTGACTGCTGAACCTGTCGCACGAACCGGGCAACGTGTTTTTGTCATTTCTGAGTAATAAAGTGAGCGAGGTGGACGCAAAAAATTGTAGAAAATTGAGCACACGCGATATTCCGGGACCAAAGGTGAATCGAGTGTCTCTCCTCTCTCTTTAGAGGTTAGCTTCTTATCCTTTCAGATCCTTCGCGTGGCGAATTGAAATATAGTGTGTCCTATAACGAAGTGATTCTAAAGTCTCGATTAACACGTTGACTGCCAAAATCTTCAGTTTTATGTATCGTTGATTCTTCAAAGATTCTAACAAAGATAAAGAGGAACTGTTACTTATTATTTGATAAGCAATGCTTACGTTGCACTGTTATCTAGTAATCCACGCTATGAAATATTTCCATTCGACATTATCTAACAAATTATAACTATTGTCAAGTAATTTAAAAGTTCCGGTCATCGGTGATCGACGTGGCAGTCAACGTGTCTATAAGCCCGTGTAACTTTGAAGCCACACATCAATAGACTGGGTAAAATTGATTTATGTAATTTTCATTGCAAAACGACGAATGACGTTAAATGATTAATCAACTTAAACTTTCATACACGCAGGCGTTTACGTTCAACGTCATTGTAACTTCGAAGTTACAAAATATATTCGTTTTAATAAAACTGTTAAAACTATCGAATAAATTTTTAATTTGTGTTCATATGTTGATATTTATTAATTTCATACTGCATAAATTTTGTTATAATCACGTAAAAAAATTCGGCTCATAGAGGGTTAAACATTGATCCTGAAATGTTGTTGGAGTTAAGGATACATTGTTAATAAGGAACAGGTAAATATGAAACAAACGAAGATATTAAATTTCTATATATCGTACGTTTAATTTATTATCATATGTAAATTTGATATAATGAGCACATTTATAGAATTTATGACAAAGTTGATTGCATCATTACATCGTGGGACACGGTAGAAACGTTTAAATAATTATCCTCCAAGATTTCCCATTAAAGTACACGTGTATTCATAACTGGCAGCGAGGTACCGTTAATACGAAAATGTTTTCTTCGATCATCTTTCAGGAGCGTCACGCATACAATTAACGTTAGGATCACCGAACTCCCTAGTATTTTAATGATCGGCTTGTGGATGCGACGTGACTAGTTAAATTTCGTACGTTTCCGTTATAAAAACACACCGTGAAAGGTACGAAGCAAATGGTTCCTGTTTCCATCAAAGCGACCGTTCGACGTGTGACCAGCTAATGTGAATCATCCAACCTTGCGCGCACTGTGTTTCTCATGCGCATGACGAGACGTTACGATAACCTGGATATTTTAATAGCCCGCCACTGTCTAATTGCCGTTTTAGCGACGGTGACGCTTGTGACGAAAGAAAATGGCGAACGCTCGTTACAGGTAATGTCGTAGTCTTTGCAACAGTGCGTGAACGCAATGTCCTTTGATGAATGTTTGATCTTTTATATTTGGGACTGCGAGATAAGATGTTTTAGAAATTAACCCTTTGAACTCCGTAGGCTCCAATATTGCACCAGTTATGATACTAAATATTTTAATGAATCAAAGATACTACCCTAAAATTATTCGATTTTCCACACGTTCAAGTACTAAGGAAAATAAAAGATAAAAGAAATGTTATAGCATTTCTCATTTTCGCTAGGAATACTATAAAAATTAGTTGCAGTTGCTGATAGGTTACAGAACAACCTGGAGTGCTAAGGATTCAATTAAATATTAAATGTTAAATTGATATAGTTAGATTATTTATGACATGAACTTCTCATACACACATAAATATATCAAAAAAAATGATGAGCTGCAAAAATAGAAAAAATGCGAACGCCGTACTCCGAGGGTTAAAGTGCATAATGATTTCAAGAAATTCAGACTATATAAAATTAAATTCATGACAATGTGGTTTGTAAATTTCAATGTTATAGCATTCATGTCATTTTGCATCACAATGGAAACGAATGCTATAGCATTCACGTCTATGAACGTGTTAATTATAATAATTAACTATTATACATTATTATAACAATTAACTATTATATATTATTATAATAATTAACTCCAAGTGGAATGAATCCGCATATTCAATGAAATCACTATCTCCGTACAAACGAAAAAAGATGAATGAATTAATAATAAACCTATAAATAACTCTAAGGAAATTGTTAAGGTCAAAACTGCTGACATCAATTTCCATGCTGCATTGCACAACTCGCGACTGCTAGAAGCAGTTCCGAACTTTTGCGCGGTAAGTTTGGGAAGGTTGCCGAGGTAAGTCAACCACAATGAAATTTAATGTACCCTACAAAAACAAAACGTGCACTCTCGGTATGGCTGACGTAAATATATTCAAGAATAAAGTGTTTACCGAAACAGACGTGCGTTTAAAGCTGCATCTCGATTAGCTGGCCGCGGTGTCGCGGAAATTTTTGGTGATGTACGCGAGTGGATTCAGGAAACATAAATCTCGCGCGATTTTACGCGTCTGATGATTCAGATTTACGATATTTCGTTGCAGTCACTGTTCACAGTCTGTCACAATAGAATCATTTCTCGAATGACTCGGCTCGACATGGATTCCGTCGTTTCCTTTACAAACATTTAAATGTATCTACTAAATTGGCTATGTAATTGTCTATCATATAATTCTCATGTAGTAGATCTATCGATTTATGCTGTTTATTCTATTATATTTATAAAAAACACTTCACACTGTAAAAACTAAAAATGCACTTTATAAAAATTCAGTTAAAAATGGAAAATCAAATTTCTGATGCTTCTTTCTCGAAATTAATGAACTTGTAAAATTTGTTTAATGAGTCTGTCATTGGCACACTGTTTTTACTTCTCTGTCTTACAAGCATGTATTCCCAAATTGTAAAATGTCTGTGTAAATTGTAAAATTGTAAAATTGTAAAATGTCTGTGTTTTACGCGTGTTATCGAATGGGAAATCGCCAACATGTCTGTTCATGGTTAACCGTTTTTACTTTCGGTCTTCTCAAGCGAAGAACAGAACCGTTTAATGTTGGTACACAGCGTCTATAAAGATGCAACATTCCATGTCCTTGCTGTAACTTATAGACTATAGTTAAGTGGAGTACACTTCCTGCATAAATTTTCATGTTCAATGTCTTGTCGTTGGAGTGAGTATACTGTTGCATGCAATTATAGTTTCTATGAAGCATTGTTAAAGCGAAAGAATTACTACTCTGACGTGCGTGTCGTAAGTATTATGTTATCACGTACGTAGTTAGATAAATTTTAAGATACGTCCTGTAAAGGTCGCGTTAACATTTGTAAACGGCACTCTGTATTTTCTATTTAATAGTTTTGAACTTGACATTCGAATGGTCTCGGACTTTACATATTAATTTGTAATATAGAATACACACACACACACACACAATAATAATAATAATATATATAATATAATAATATATATAGAAAACTATAAAATAATTTTATAATTTTATAATTTTATGTAAATCAATTTAAAATAATTTTTAAATAGAGCCATCTAAAATTTTAAAGTGACCTTTACAGGATGAGCCATTTTATATATATGTACAGCACAGTATGTTCTATAGTGTGTTACACATATATAGAATTAATAATATATGAAACATTGATATATGAGCATCCAAAGATAACTGTTCTCCAGCAGCGGCGATATCCAGGATCCTTCCTTGCTACGATGGATAACCGAACTTTGTGGGTAAACGCGTAGAACGTCGTTTATCGATCGAGTCGCCGATTCATATCTCAGATCGCAGACGTTGCAGATTAAGATATTTGTGTGCTTATAAATCAAATAAATGAGGTTCATTTAGATAACCCCTTCTAAATTTAAAATCCAATTCGACAAATCTAAATCTTACTCCCTTATCCTTAACATGAATTAAATATTACCTGTGCATTATCAATCTTTAACCCTTACAGTAACCATAGCTACAGAACCATAGAATTCTTGTCTTTCTCTATTAATTTATTAACGAAGTCTTATCAAGCACAGCTGTGAAGGAAATTATAAGACAAAGGGATAACGGAATTTGATATTAATCGGGATGGTATATTACAATTAATAACACCAGCAAATGAAACTGCAAACGAACAATTGGAACGTAATACGAAATTTTAATAACTTTTGAAGCAAACTGCCAGAAGCTTAACACTAGGTTTACGGGCATTTATTGTACAGTTTATTCTATTGTTCCTGGGGAAGTTGATATTCATTTAGATTTTGGAAATTTTTGATGTAGAAATAGACAATCAGGATTCATATTCGTGTAATTAATGAAAACCGATTGAAACATTTACCAAATAATGTTTATAAAATTCAATCTACGTCAAATTGACGTAAACCTAGTGTTAAAGGTACTAGACACACGGAAGAATGACCTTAACGATACATTCGAAGGTCATGAAAGGTTGCCAGTTTTCCAATTACTACAGATCCTCTTTTCTAAACAACTTCTTCGCAACATATTTCAAGCTGTTGAAAATCGCGAGAACAAATTTAACCGTTTACCTCTCGAATTATCGAGATAATCAGAACTCTTAATACTGTCTCTACAAGTCTTTCATGCACACTATTGCGATTCATCAATTCGTTTCCCAGTTTCTTCACGTTTCACGAGTCGAACTTTATCCTGTTGCTCCTCGGGGCGATTTTGTTCTCTATCGGAGGATCCTCGTACTCTAGCCTGTTGTTCACTCCAGTGTTCGACGCGGCTTCAGCCTGTATCCTGTTCTCGTAATTGTAAACGATCGGTTTCCTGTCTTTCGGGGCGATCTTGTTCTGTATCGTTGTGAACGTGCTCGTCGGCCGAGACCCGTGATACGTTCCGATACCGGCGGTGAGTCCGTGCCACGTGTACGACGTGTCCTCTTCCACGTTCTCGTGCACCTCGTAAGTGTGCTGGCCGTTGTTCACGCTGCCCTGGCCTCCGTGGACGCCTGGAAATATATTTTCATTCACTGTTTCGGATGAACACATTGAAAATGTGTGAACACGCCGTGAAAACGCGGGATTCTGAGTCTATCGCTCGAGCGCCGGGCCCGGAATAATGATTTCTGGATTTCCATTTCTGGATGTGACGAATATGCGATTAACCAGTTAACTGTGGAATTTAGTTGGAAAAACCGATTCCACCGATAAGAAGGTCGTCGATCTACAAACGATATAAAACGAGAAAGAGTCATCGAAATGTACACGGCTGTCGTCGGAACCTTGTGTCGCTCGTGAAAATCGACTATCTAAATGAAATTCCCGCGTTCGTTGTATCCTTCTTTGACACACGCGTACTCTTTACAAGTATTGAAGTAACTCGGTCGCTACTGTTTATCACACGATCAGTTCGAACCGTAATTGCTACGTTGGTATTCCTTATGACTACTGTTTGTCGTCTACGTCTGTTACCTGTCATTTCCGTTTCCCATGAATCCTATCACACACTTTCCCACGAACTTCAAATTGTTATCGGTAGTATTTACAATTTACAAGTAAAACGTAACTGACCGTTGTATTTGCAAATTGCTCGGAAAAGGTCGAAACGAATGGGACGTTTTCTTGTCGATGCAATGGATCAACGTGCAATAATTGGAATACAATAATCGATTGCGTAAGAAACGTCCGGTTTTCTATAAATATATTCCTTATTTGTACTTTCTTTTTGATTATTTTCTATATATACTGTTGTATTTGCTGTTTTAAGTTGTCGATTAATGATAATAGGAATCGTCTTCGTTCAGTTTGTACATTTTACGTGTCGCAATTCTCGTGATCAACAGTGCGCATAGGCAAACAGGTGAGATATTTACCATGATTTCCATTACCACCATGACCACCATGCCCACCATGACCCATGTGCCCTCCATGACCACCGTGACCACCATAACTACCGAACAAACCGTGATTACCAACCAGAAGATTCGACAGCGCGTTCAAACCGAACGGATCTTTATTCGAAAACTTGATGGTTCTTTTAGTCTGCTGCTGTTTCAACCGTTGCTGTTGTATCTGATCGCGTTGCTGCCTCTGTCGTTCCCGCTGCGCCGCCAGTCTGTCCCTCCTTTCCTGTCGTATTCGTTGATACTCTTCCGCATTCTGCGCCCTTTGACCCGACGTCGATTTAACTAGATTTCCAACCGCTTCGAGCGTCGATATTGGAATCTGGAGAAACAGAAGGAATTTCCCGCAGAGGAACGCTACTGAGTTTATGAACCTGAAAGGTTATTTATTTATTGCATACCTGCAGGACGTTGCCGATCGTCTGCGAAGTTTCCGGAACGAAACCCTGCGCCGCGACTGCAGTCTGTCTGATCGCTGTGATCGGGATCTAATAAAAAGATTGTATTTAGTAGCAGTTAACTGCGTGGAACGTGGGAAATTTGGTTGCGAGCGTTGGTGTCAAAGGAAAGTGTGTGGGAAACATGGGAAATGGAAATGAGGAAGATATGGGACATGTGGGAAATGTAGGAAGTATGGAAAATTTGGTTGCCAGCGTTGGTGTCAAAGGAAAGTGTGTGGGAAATGCGGGAAATGAGAAAGATATGGAAAATGAAAATATGGGAAATGTGGGAAGTATGGAAAATGAAAATATGAGAAATGTGGAAAGTATGGAAAATGAAAATATGGGAAATGTGAGAAGTATGGAAAATGAAAATATGGAAAATGTGGAAAGCATGGAAAATGAAAATATGGGAAATGTGGAAAGTATGAAAAATGAAAATATGGGAAATGTGGGAAGTATGGAAAATGAAAATATGGGAAATGTGGGAAGTATGGAAAATTTGGTTGCGAGCATTGATGTTAAAGGAAAGTGCCTGAGAAATATGGGAAATGCGGGAAATGAGGAATATATGGAAAATGAAGGTATGGGACATGTGCGAAATATGGAAAATTTGTAAAATGTTGAAAATATGGAGAACACACAAAGCAGAATTAGTGATGAAACGTTCCAAAATGGTCAAAATTTTCTCCTGCGGAGAACTTACGTTGAAAATGTGGTCAATGACATGTCCACCCTCGTCCGGACCAGTTTGGCGCTTGATCCTCAGACCGGTCTGCAATAAAAAGTATCCGAGTCGATATTTCATTCGCGTGACGCATTCGTAACCCGACCCACGCAGTCCGGCGAGCCCGCGATTGTGAATTTGGGCGAGCGTAGTTTACGACGATGAGTAGATTCGCTCGCGAACGTATCGCGTGCCCACGTTCCCCGCCGGCTTTCACTTTCCTACATATAAAGAGCGTTAAGCGATTTTCTGCGTGCCCCATTATCCAAAAGGTCAGCGTGCCTTGTCGGTGCGCGTCATTGCCTCTTCGAACGGTTTGTTTCTGTCGTGACGTAGCGAGAATCGTGACGTCACGGTGTCTGCGATCGCCTTGTTTCGCAATTATTCGAGATTTTTATGTGGGAAATTTCTATGCAGCAAAATTAGCAATTACAATACTGTGATTAAACTCTCGTAACTCTTATCAACTTCGCAAGGAAATCTGACATTGAAACATTAAGTACGACACAATAGAAACGTATTGTTTACATTAATCACTCACATTCAGTATCACTAATATCAACAAACAGAGTTAGATAAGAATATTTACACTACCTGAATCTTAACACGAAACACAAACACAAGATTCAATCAATTCACGCTTCGAAATCTAGTACTCTTTAAATAATTATATTTTCATTCGAAGAAGCCAATCGAAAATTTTCAACCGAATTCAATAGATCTAAATATTGTATACTTATTTTTCACAATTTTTCAAATATTCTTTTCCTAATAATGATTAACGACAAACTAGTATCGATTACAGTTCAGAAATAGATCACAGGTGCTAACGATCGCGTAGTTTTCAAGTACAACCCCGAATGAAATAAGACAAGGGGTTAAGGGTCGAGGGTTAAGTGTAACTGGAAAAATTCTTACCCCCGTGGAAACAAAGAAGCAAAGGGCACCGACGAAGAGGAACGTTGTTCCGGACATGTTTGTTTTTCTCGTAAAATCTTCGTAGGATGTATCGAGCGATCTTCTCGATCGACGGACTGCGGAACGCGTCGACGATCCAGCGATCTATAAGGGTGGCTGCGAGATCCCACGCCGAGCGTCGACCAATCAGATTCCCGGGGCGATCCTTTTGACCACTGGTCCTTTCTATTTCACGTAATCCGCGCGCGTCCCCTCCTTTTGTCCTCTTTCACCGGCGCGGGATCTTGTCACCTTCTTTCCACCTATGCGACAACGTGGGTGGAATCAGTGTCACCTGGGACAGCTGCTCGGAGGCGTGGAAAAAGCGCAGCGACGGTGGTGAACGCTGCATCGGGAGGATCCTTTCGCGAACCGCGTATTTTTGTACAGCGTCTGTCAAACGCTTGGGACCACTACGTTCGATGACACGTGTTAGGAGTTAACACTATATTTAACACTTTGACTGCCACGTCGCCCGAATTGGGTGACATTATTTTTTACAGAAACTTGGACATTGATAGGACATTGAATTCATTTAAAAACCATCGTCTTTGTCTAGTTAGAAAATGTTAAGTATCGCTAACGAAATACTTCTGAGTGCAAAGGGTTAATTGTGTATCTGTAAACGTTTCATTTGTGGAGTCTAAATGAACAATTTTTCTGAGACTAATAGAATGAACTGTAGATTGAAGATCTATAAATCTAGTGTTAATATTAAGTATTAACTAGTGTTAACTACCAGACAGTAGTTAACTTAAATGCCAGTTGTTTCTATAAATTCATTGACAGACACAAAATTGAATTGCACCTTTTATAAAATAAAATTCTAAATTTTCTAAAAAAGTTTTATTGATGTACAAAAGTTACAGAGTGTAAACTATTACGTATTCAGGTGTTTGACCTTGAGCTGACCGTGAAAGGTCCCGTAAAGGTTAAAATTCTTAAGCAGAATCCTCTAACAAACGTCTTTCTCAGTTTTTTCTAATATTTATATTTAATACATCTATGATAATGTACAAAAATTCTCAATTAAACATTACTTGTACAAAACGGAGGTTTCCTTAACCTCCCAGTGGTCCCAAACCTTTGAACGGCAGCGTACACGTCGATCGTAAAAAGTGAAAGAGACTTTGACAGTTCAATGGAAATGGAAGCAGTTAAATCGAAGACATTTGAAATCATTTATGGAAATGAGCCAATCCTCGCGCGCTATTATCTCCGGTTCCAAGTACGATCGATGAATAAATTCATTGCCGATCGGTTACATGCTTATACGAAGGTGTTTACAAAGTACAGAATCGTTCGTAACGGGCACCTGGAAAATGGAAAGCAATGACGCAAGCAGTTACAGCTGACCATCCTTATTAGACACGACTGGATTGTAAATCTCTCCGCATTTATGGCCGCTGGAAACCCCCGAGAAAAGATGTAGGAGGAAATCGAATAAGACTCCATTGCGTCTCACATCACTCTTTCCCTCGAACTTCCCGAAGCCATTAATGCCGTCGATAAAAATGGCACTCCGTCTTAGATCAAACGTAACGATCAACGCGCAAACACACCTGAACTCCTAGAACTATTAATTACCTAACGATATCATAAATTATCCCACAAACAGAACCAACCACCGAATCAACGAATCAATTAACAATCAACGCCATGTTTATCTATCGAATCAAATCGATTATCCTATTGTTCACGCGTCAGTGATCCTATCTCTCCGTGTAACCCTAATCGTACCACGTGTTTATAATACCACGATGTGATCAGTCATGAGAATAAAATGATTTTTGTAAATTTTCAAAGCTCATAGAAACTTTTAAACGCAATATGAAATAATCAAAATATTTCAGTGAAAAGTTCAAATATGACTAAAAATCACATCATGGCCTGATTAGGGTTGAACATTTCGAGATTACCCTACATTCCGCTGAACCGGTGTATGTCAAGCTGATCCAAGCGAAGCTTCGATGTATTCAGACACAACACTCGGGAGTAACTTCGGCGAATGAAAATGAAATCGATTACCCTCTGCGCGACACTGCTCCGCGACAATCGGTGTTCGGCGAACGATGAACCACGTCGTTCGACTCGTGAAGATCTACCGCGGTGAACCACATATAAAGAGCCGGCCGAGGGATCCCACGCTGGCCGCCGACCAATCGAAGCAACTGGCAAGGTGCTTTCTACTTACCACAATCGGTCTCCTCGGATTCGCGCTCGATCCCGTCTGTCCTCTTTCGCCGATTATTCGCCCGCAGGTGGAGCCCGGCATGTGGGTCGGAGCTAAGTTACATAAACATCGGACGATGATCTTCGCCGGTGGCGTAACTCGATCGGACCCACAGCTTTTGTGCGTATTTTTCGGCGACCTGTTTCGGTGGCCTTCGAATCCGATGAATACCGTCGCGTGTTCTAAACGTTCACCTGATCGTCTGGCTGTACATACCATCCCTTTCGAAGTGATGCATCTAGAAACCTCTTCGTCCCTTTCGTCATCGCGCTGCATCCTTTTCAGGGATGACTTTGTACGCGTATGTACCCATAGTGCGGCTAAACTGTTTTCTGGAGGAAACTGAGTAACTGAGGTATGAGTGATACAAGCAAGTGCTTCGGTCAATAATTAATTATTGATTGATATTATAATATCAATAATTAATTGTTGATCAATAGTTAATACTGATATTATAATATCAACCAATAATTAATTATTGATCAATAGTTAATATTGATATTATAATATGAATCAATAATTAATTACTGGTCAATAGTTAGTATTGATATTATAATATCAATCAATAATTAATTACTGATCAATAGTTAATATTGATACTATTAATATCAATCAATAATTAATTATCGATCAATAGTTAATACTGATATTATAGTATCAATCAATAATTAATTATCGATCAATAGTTAATACTGATATTATAGTATCAATCAATAATTAATTACTGATCAATAGTTAATACTGATATTATGATATCAATCAATAATTAATTATTGATCAATAGTTATTATTGATATAATAATATCAATCAATAATTAATTATTGATCAATAGTTAATACTGATATTATAGTATCAATCAATAATTAATTATTGATCAATAGTTAATATTGATATTATAATATCAGCAGAGCTAAACATATAGTCATATTTTTCTCTACATTATGAAGATATTACGAAGCTTTTGCAACTCTCCCAGTCACCTCGATGACACCTCGTATAGGTGTTCTGCTCGTAGATCATTCTCTATACCCACTATATGTGTCGCTAACCTGCTTCATTCTTCGTTGAATACTGTTTACGCGTGTCGACCTATTTACATGGATTCTAGAGGCGATCCGTGGGAGTTAGAATTTTCTATAGCCTCTAGTCATTTGTTCAATCATGTTTCATTCTTCCTCTAATTCTGCTAGGTCCTACAGACGTCTCTTTAGACTCTAGAACCTCTAATACACTCTAAATTTAATTTTAAAGGACTTAGACACAATACTTCATGCATCTACCGAGTAAGACAGCCCTGGCAAGCTCTAAACTCGCTTTCTAACTTCACCGTAACTTTAATTCGGATCGTAAAAACGGTACATTTCAACGATTGTATAAATAACGATCGATCCAAGGGATTCAGTCTTTGGTAACGCGCCACTGTCGAAATTTGGACCCTCAGGATCCTCAGTACGCGTTCGGATTGTCCTGGAGGAAGGTGCCCACTTGCGTGTTGAGATTCTTCTGGAACTCTTTCACCGATACTTCCGATTGCTGGAAGAGGAATAAACGACGGTCGAGTGGACACCAACGAGGAACATGATCGTAGCTAGATCCCTTACGTTCAGAGCGTCGCTCCATTCGAGGTTGAAGAGTTTCACGAGGCCTAGCACGTTTCGTCTGATCAGACTTTGCAGACTGTTCCTGGTTAGGACGAAAGGAGCTTGCGTGGTCGTCGTGGACGGCGTCGTCGCGGATTCCGTTCCGTTTGCGGAGGTTGCGTTCCGCGGAGTGCTAACTGCTGTTAGAGAACCACTGGGCATGGAACTCTGCGTGGCGGAATCCGGCGATATGCTGTTGTTGATGATCTCGCTGATCTGCTGGAGGGCTGATCTTGTGTCGTTGAACGTCTGGAACGAGAGCGTTTGTGGATCTCTTAGCGAATGAATTAACAGCAGGAACAAGTAAATCAATTTTTAGGGCATTCCATAAATAATTTCGTTCCTTATGGGGATTTTTTAGTGATGGCCAATACGATTTCTATATTTCCTTTTATACTTCCTTTATCTATCCACATTGAGACTTTCAAAATTCCCATCTTAACCAGTTAACTGTGTATGACGAGTATAAACGTCACCATAAAACTCTTAATTCCGCTAACTTTTTCAATGGATTATTTATTTTTTTAGACAAACTTAATTCTTCTTCGTTTCGCTCTAGTTCTTCGTTATAATATATTTTAAGTGCATTTGGCCTTCATTTAACACGTGACCCCCAACCAAATCGAATTACTATAGTTTACTCAATTAAACCACGATTATTCGAAGACATTTCTATACTATAAATAATGCTAACTAATGTGACATTCAGCTAGATGAACCTGCAGTAATAACAATGCAATTCAATCGAGTGACTTAATATTATATTTCTCCCATTTTGTGTATTCTGCTCTACGAAATCGTGCGTTCAACGTGTTAATGAGTATACACTTCATTACTTGATTTTATCGCGACAGTGAGAGATTTTTCACACTAAATTCCACACTTAACTGGTTAAATTTACTCACCTCGAAGGTCACTCTAGCGAGGGTCCAGAAGAACCCTGGCCTCTGCTGTCGTATCGCCCTAGCGACCCTCTTCGTCTCCTCGGACATAATCTTCTCGCCTAACACATTGTCGTCGATGTCACTGGAGTCCTCTGATAGCAGCTTATCAAGAATATGCATGTTCTTCAAGATCTCCTTTTCCTTCGAGACGATTTCTGAACTTTGCGACAGTCTGACGTCATCTTCATCCCCTTTTGTATTCTGTTTCTCCTCGTCTCTCGACGCAGACGTTTGGTAATCATAGTATCCTCCTCTTTGCTGATACTTTGTGTCGGGTACTCTGATAGGGTGGTTCAGATTATCCCTTCCAAAATCTTGTGGCTCATATAGGGGAGGAGTTTCAGGAACGTATCGAGGAACGTACGGACCCTGAACACTTGCAGCACCGAGTTGATCCAAAAATTCTTCTGTTGATTGCGACTGTGGATCCAGAGGACGATGCACTGGGTAATTCGACCAGTAAATCTGTTGAGGGTCGCTTTGAAGCGGGCTAACGAAGAATGAGAGGAATAAAATGGCTGACAGCGAACCGACCGATGGCGTCTTCATCTAGAAAGAAAGTGGAACGATCGGTTTGTTAGAACTTAAAAGCTACCCGAATCATTCGAAAGTTAAATATATATTAGAATGTTTTATAAAAATGTTTCGATACTCTCAGTCTATTTAACATTAACTGATATTATTAAACATAACTGGACGTCATCTCTATCAAAGAATTCTTAAAGAATCAAAAAGTAGAGAGATTCAGTTTTATTTCCATAAGCAAAATCGCTGGAAAATTAAAACCGAATTCATAAAATAAAGAGTAATAAATAGGCTAACTGAATTTATAAAGTAAAGAGTAATAAATAGACTAATTGAATTTATAAGATAAAGAGTAATAAATAGACTAATTGAATTTATAAAATAAAGAGCAATAAATAGACTAATTGAATTTATAAAGTAAAGAGTAATAAATAGACCTTCGCGTAAATTCAAATATCGAGTAGCATAATTGACACCGAGAATCACATTATAGAACAATTGCCACTAACAAATACCCTGAAAGCACACCCTAGACATTCCATATACTTCTCATTCCACACATTCCATACATTCCAATCAACATTACACTCTAAAACGTCCATGGCACAAAAATTAATTCCAATTCGACTAAACGATAATATTGATACTTGCTTCGTCAACGGAGCTCAGCTCGATCAGCCAGCGATTTCATGCAGAATCGGTTCGAACGGCTTGGAAGAACTATCAGGGATCCATGCACGGCGCGCTCGATAAGGAAACGAGCACCAGTTGCATCGCGGCCGCGTCATCGGAGCATCGCGTATGCCTCGCGCGATCGGTCGCCAGTAAAATGGCAAAAACGCGGTTGACGAGGCGATTCGTATGCCTCGCGCGGCCTCATTCGATCTAAATGGTACTAATCGATTGGCCAACCGCCGTTTTGCATCCCCGGGAACGCGGAAAACTCGACGCGCCTCGTCGCGCCCACGGAATTATGGTCCGTGGATCACGCGTGCATCGTTGACGCCGCGACGAGCCACCTTCGCCGGCGCAGAATTTCAGAAACACCGTTTGCCCGTGCAACCCGGTCGCGCTTTCACTCCCTGTACTTTCGAACACACTTGAAAATATCGATCCTTCCGATCTACGGTTAAACCGCTTGTTTACCGGACGGAACGTTAACCGGTACTTCGCGTATCGTTGTTCCTTCCGTGAACTCCTCGCACTGGGAAGCTTTTCACTGGAAACGCTCGACACTTTCCGGTAAGACGTGGACTAGACTCTTTGAATAATTGAAAAAGTATACGTAAACTAAGAATGGTATTATTAAATATTAAATTAAAAAAGGTATGAGAACTTGATGTTATATAGAACACTAGTTTTGTTATATGAAATTTTAATTTAGGTTATGGCGACTGAGTCACCTCTCGAGGGCGAAGGTTAAATAACTGGTTATAAGAGAAAGGTGGGAAATATGATGAATTTTTATTAGGGGGAACAGAGGAAAGGAAGGGAAAGAATTGGAGAACTGATTAGTCGGACAACATAGGAATTGATGGTTACTGTTCTAATAAATAATGGTAATCGTTCGGTTAGAGGAACTAAACTCCGAGCTAGATCGAGCGCGACTGACCATCACGAGTAAAATTCGGCGTTTCGAGTGACATCGGCTGAACGGTTCGCTTCGTGCTCTATTTCCACGTGAACGCGGCCTCGAGACGACGCGTGCGTTGAATCTGTTAATAATATTGTTTCGGGAGTGTCGACACCATCGATCGGACGTTGATTTTCGGGCGTGATGCAATGGTCCCTTGTTGCGTGAGAATTGCGGAGTGGTAGTTAAACAGACGTTTAGTTTTCGAGTAAATCATTAATCGTGTATTCTTCCAAAGATTAGGGTATATTTTCAAATTAATTGCTTCTGAAAATAAAATGACACTAAAACCGATCAGTTTAAATTGACTTTTCGAAATTCCTCTATAGAAACTCCAGGAGTGCAAGACTTCAATTGATTTGTAATTCAGTTTGCGTGTTGCTAAATCAATTTCTTCAATGATTCCTCAGAGAACCATCCGTTATCTTCTCAATAATTTCAAAAAGGGATCAGGAATGGGACATTCTGACGCGTTTTGTTAATGTTAACACTAGAACTACCTACAGTCAAAATGACTGGTTTCGATTTGTTTGTTTCGCAGTTATTAATACCTTAAAAGCATTGAATATTTAAAATGATTTTATAAATAAACAGCTTCACTTCAGTACTATGATGAACATTCAAAGAAACTGAGAATAATCTATTGTTACAATTTTTATAGATTACATATCAATCGTGTTAAACGCTCGGTAGTTCCAGTGTTAATCACTGTCGAATACTTTGAGTCGTTTTCCATGAAATCTAATTCTAATTGAAAGCACTAAACATTTGAAATGATTTCGGAAATAAACAGTTTCACTCGAGTACTATGAACATCCAAAGAAACTGAAACTAATCTATTGTTACAATTTTTACAGATTACATATCAATCGTGTTAAACGCCCGGTAGAACCAGTGTTAAGTTGATTTACCAGAGATCTTTCTCTCGCGGTGCAATCAAGTGAACGTCACACTCTGATTAACGACAGCTCGAGGTTACCCGCTCCTCCAGCGCGCGAGGAATCTCCGACGCGCTCCCGCGCTCCTTTTCATTCGAACGGTTTTCCCGTATCGAACGATTAGGAACCCCTGAAACTCGTTACGAAACTCGCGGTCATCGCGTAACACGGCCAAGTGAAGTGAAATCAGAGCCGCCGCCCGCCGCCTCGAAAACCGATACACACGGTAATTGCTTCTGGATCTTATGAAACGACGTCTCCGGTACAGAATTACGCGAGCGGACCGAGCCGATACACGCGCGCGACTTTCGAAGCTCCACGGTGCAATGAACGCGGATCGCCAGCGGGTAATTCTGAAATTGCCGTGTCTGAATTCAGTCTAGACACCGGAGGCAACATGGAAACCTGATAAACGGAGTTTTGTTCCGCTCGGACTCGAATTACTGGCTGGATAATTTGTCGCGATAACGATTAACGCTGAAACCGTCGAGAGATTAAGTTGATCTATTTCTAAACTGTTCGTAGAAACTTCATAAACGTGATTATTAGGATCTTAATTGATTTAGGACACATTTCTGCGATACTGAAGCAATTTCTTCGGTAATTCCTTAAGGGATATTTGTTATTTTTGCAATAATTTAAAAGGATTTTAAAGAATGACGTGGATTCATCTAGTGTTATTGGCAACGAGTGATATTTTCTACAGAAACGCGTGTATTAATTGACGGACTACTTATTTTCTACTAAACTCGTGTAACATTTTACTATCGGCAATTTAGAAAAGTAGCCAAATTTTCTACTTCAAGCGGAAGTTTCATTTGAAGATAATACATTGATTTATTTGATTATTATTATTAACAACATTGATTGTTCAAATTAGTCTAGAAATCTTCATCACGAGTCTCACTCATTGTACGGCAAGGGGTTAAGTATTTACTGGATGATCATGCAGGATTGTCGAAGCATCAAGCTTACTTTGCTGCACCATGTCGATTCTATGGTTTCCCCTTAGTCTCGATCAGGGTACCTCAGTTTCGAAAGAACTGGTTTCTTCCGGATGAAAAGCTGGTTTCTTGCCGCACGAGGATCACAATTCGATAATATTAGTCATTCCGTACTAGGAAACGTCGAACTACTAATCAGACTTAATAGTTCCTTCTAGAAAGGAGACTCATTTCTTGATAATCACTGATATCTTACAACACGAGCACTATAGTTCTCACCGTTGACTCTAAAAAGAACAAGAATTGATTAACTACTCAACAAGTTTCACATCCTCCGATAAGTCACCAATTATTCACAGAAAAGTCTTTAACCAGTTAACTGTGTTTGACTTTCATGAATTCTTCATTTTTTCACATAAACATGCAATTCTTTGTTTCGCTTTGATCTTTCACTAACCCTTTATGGGCCGAATTTTTGTTCATTATTATAACAAAATCTATGCAGTACAAAATTAATAGATATCCACGTATGAATACGAATTAACAATGTATTCATTAGTTTCAATAATTTCATCAAACGAATAGATTCTGTAACTTTCAAGTGACAATGACGTTAAACTTTCATGCCTGAGCGTATAAAAGTTGAAGTTAACTGATTACTTCACTTTATTCACCGCTTCCAGTGAAAAATGAAACAAATCAACGAGATGCCAATATACTGATATGTGACTTTAAAGTTACATGAGACTACAGAGGGTTAAAATATACCCTACGTGCATTCGTCCCGCGTTCGACGAGAACACGCTCCATTTTTCGATTTTATCGCGCGCAGAACGGTTTTTCCAACTAAATTCCACAGTGAACCGGTTAAAGAAACACGACCCAATTCCCTACGAATGTTAACCTCGAATGAACAGTGTCTGACATCGATGCGGTCCGTTACAAAAAGTGAGCACTAATTATCCCGGTCGTTTTCAACACGCCCGCCGCGGAACGCTCAACGAAACTGCGCTCGGCGTCGATATTTCGGTTGCAATTACGAAAGCACGTTCACGGAAAGTTTAACGATCGGCAGACGGGCCGGGCAAACGTGTTGCCCGGAGTTGAGCGGAGTCGGTACTTAGCCGCGTTCCCGTGAAAAGCGAAACCACGTGGACCGCCGGCCATCTTTCACTTTCACTCCTGGCCGCGTCGCGCGGCCACGTGCTTCCTCGAACGTAAACCGACCGCCCGCGCGCGCCGCTTCGCGTTATTTCACTCCGATTACACCCTCGGTGCACTTCCTCGGTTGGAAATTAACTATGATTGCCGGAAAATCAGCCTGAACGCGTTACGTACCGGTTAATTTTCTGAAAATTGAATTTTACGGACTGTGATCTTCAGTGGGATCGACTTATATCACTGTACAGGCTGTTCGCGATCGATCGTTTTTTTCGTGAATGGTGAACATTAGAGAGAAATGTTAGATTTTGAATGTATTTCTTTTGTTTCTGCACTTGTGGGACTGTGAAGATATATAGTATACTACTATATGGTTGAAATCGTCTTTACTCGTTGAGGCACACGATATTAACCCTTTGCACTCGAGAATATTTTTCTCAACGAATATTCATTATTTTTGATGAAATATCAATGATACGTTTTACAACTAACACAAAGAAATACCTTGCATAAATTAAGCAACAGAACTATTTTATTTCGATGTTCCATGTGTTGATGCATTGTAGAAAAGTTTAATATTGAATTCTAAATTTTATCATTTCCATGGGTCAAATCAAATGGCGACTGAATGGCGCCTATCGAGTGCAAAGGGTTAAGTTTGTATGTTACCATAATTAAACGGTGAATAGTATTATTGTAATAAAATACAAGTTGTTCAGGGATTAAAGAAGAATGGAGGGAGAACAGAATTCTAACTATGGAGCAAAGATTAATCTCGATTTGGGTTGAAGATCCTGGACCCTAATATTACAGTAATAAAATACAAGTTGTTCAGAGATGAAAGAAGAATTCAGGGAAAACAGAATTCCAAGGTTCAAGAAGATCCTAGAGCCTAATCAATAAGGAATTTAGGAAACGTGAATACTATTGAATTCTTCGAAGTAAAGTGCAAGCAACGTTAGAACCATAAAAATTCCCATTTCCCCTCGTCGCGCGACGAAGAAAAATTTCTCTATTGCGTGGAAAGTAAATATTTGACATGGTTGTCGCCACACAAGCGATACGATCTCTCTAATTGCTCTTTCAGGAATCCACGATGGATGTTTTCTCAAAGCTCCGAGCGCGCGCAGGTCGATAAAAAAGACGCGGACATTTATGAACGTGTGATTCACTCTATATTCTATGACATCCGTTCAAAACCGTTTACGACCGCGCGGACGTTTTAAGTGTCGATGTTACGCAACGCGGACGTCCACCTGTTGCGGGTCAGTGATTCTCATCGCGTGGGACAGGAATTAGAATGACACGTCCGTCGGATTCCTGAATTAATCAGGAACTGGAATCATTGAATTCCAATGTACGGTTGATTACATTCCTGTGATTTACGTTCGAACGATACGATCTCAATTGTTAAGAGAACTTCGCTGTTTTTTGCTGTTTTTCATAATTCTCGAATTCTTATGTTAATTGCTTTCAATGTTCGATTAAGTGGGACGATATTAATTGCTATGGAATAGAGTAATCAATTCTTTTTCACGAAGTTTTAATCGTTTTATGTGTTCCAGATGATCGTTGATCATACGTGAGTTTACGATCGGTTGTTAATAGTGATATCAAACGATAACACTTTATTCACTGACAGAATAAGTACTTGTACGAAATGTTTGAACACGCGATACAATACGAGTTGCACAAATATGATCGATAAATCGTCGATACGTGACGGGAGAAAGGTGAAATGCGATCAACCGTCAAGGACGCTTCAGTTGATCCTGCCAAGAGCACATTCGCAATTCCGCCGCACGCTATGCATCGCGTGATAAATGTAGCATAAGAACAAACCCAATTAACTGGCAGAATGTCAGTGTTTCTCGATTTATTGGTTCTCCTTATGTAAATCTTATTCGAGGAATCCAAACGATAACTAGGCTCTGAATTATTGTACTCTGAATCATGCTCTGAATCAAGGTTTAATGGATTGATTCGTGAGCATGGAATTTATATATTAAAAATGTATGATTATCACGAGTCGTCCTAATAGATCAAGAAGGAAATTAGGTGTCTAATTTTTTCGAAAAATTACAGAAGAATCTAGTGTTGTTAATTTCTAGTTCAAAAGAAAAAATCTTATTAGATTAAGTCCTAAAAATTCTGAAAAGAAAATTTTTATATTTTCTATGAGTTCCGAAAAGAAATTTCATCACTACTTCATCTAAGAATTCCAAAAATAAACTTTGTCATAATTTCATCTAAAAATTCCAAAAGGAACATTTGTCATAATATCATCAAGGAATTCCAAAAATAAAGTTTGCCATTTTTCATCTAAGAATTCCAAAAGGAATATTTGTCATAATTTCATCTAATAATCCCAAAAATAAAATTTGCCACAATTTCATCTAAGCATTCCAAAAAGAGCATTTGTCGTAATTTCATCTAAGAATTCTAAAAATAAAATTTGCCACTACTTCCTCCAAGAATTCCAAAAAGAAAAGTTCAACGCTTCAGCTGGACTTTTCGAGTGTATCGACCTGAACGAAATGACGTCCACAAATTCTGTTTCTTTCGAGGAAATAGCGTGGGTTCGTCACTGCCTTCGTCGCCGATTCAAGCGAATATTATGCTGAAAAGCGAATATAAACGATACCCTTCTCCGCGGCTGATAACAACGAACCGTTTCTGTATCCACTCACTTTCGTTTGCTCTCCGCAAACACTGGTTGCGTAGTCCTCGTTATCTTCTGTCGCGAAACCTTATGTAATTCCTTCGTATTATCCTGTCGCAGGGAATCGAGCCTCGTTTGCGGAGCTACCAGGAATAGCTGGGCAATTTCTGCGAAATTATCGACGTCCTGCAACAGATTTCCAAATCGTCCAGTCATTAGACAATCTCTGAGTAATTTTCTGCTTAAGAAGTCACTCGATAATGTAATACTATAAAACTCGAACGACTGTCACCGATTAATTCACTATTTTCGCGAATAAATTGAAGAAATTAAGCAATATCTATTATCAAACATCTACAATATTTTAAGATACATATATATCCATAAATTTATATTCTAAAATACTATTTTCAGCAGAATACAAGTGAACAAAGGCGAATGATTTTCGTTAGATTTTTAAATTCACCGGAAAATAATGAATTATTCGTTAGTATATCTATCCTACAATACGAGACATGATTTTTACTTTGACACGCAGACTTCGGGAGACGAAACACGAACTGAACGCGAATATCATGCGAATAGCTGCACGGGGCTGCAGTGAAAACATGGAGCACGCAGCATGCAATTTACAGCGTCACTCGCGCGGCGTCGGTGCCATGTGTTTTTCACGCGATCGAGAAACCGTTTACACGTCACCCGATTCGTTCGTTACTCGTGGATCGCCTTGCGAAATCCGATGACTATTTCCACAGAAAAAAAAAACCTGGAATCCACGATGCAAATATCCTACGAAATTTCGGTCGCGGATTGTATAATAAAGCGTGGTCGGCGTCGAACTTATGTAACAGCGTCGTAATGGGTTATGAAATGATGGCCAGTGGTCCTTCGGCCTCGATCAAAATTTCTGAAACTCGGTTAGCGATCCTTGAGCCACATCGAGTTTATCGAGAAAAAGGTGAACGGAACCGGACACGTTTCATTCAATTCAGTTTATTCTCGTTCGTGAATATGCACGATCGCGGAAAATTGTGAATTTCAACAACCAAAATGGAAATTACATTGTTTTCTTACGATTGTTTATCGCTGTTATCGACTTGTGTCGAAGGTATATATATTTCACTTTTTGTCAGTAATCGTTCCTTGGCATTTAAAACAATCGAATGATTAATATTCTAACATACAACTTTAGTAAATTAGTAGATTATTTCACTATCAATACCTAAATGCGATAAGCAGAATAGTTTGCATTACTTCGCAATAATTCACCCTCAGAATAATTAAATGATCAATATTCTAACATACTTTTAACTTTAGTAAGTTATTATATTATTTGTACCTATATGTTAGCATATTATTTCACTGTCAATACCAAAATGCGATAAGCAGAATATTTTGCATTACTTTGTAATAACAATGCCAGAGTTATCGGCCGCGATGAGTTAAGATACGAACATTATACTTGCATACTCACTATTTTCGATACGCTCGAGTGTTCAACGTTGAAATCTCACTAGCCGGTGACGGGACGACGAGAAGTTCCCTAGCGTTCTATAGTTCAAATCGCGGATCAGCTTTTGCGACGCAACGAGCAACACACGCGTGCCGGACAAACCCGTAAGAACAAGTGCATCTTGGCGGACGGTGGGACCGACACTAACGAGATGAGTTTCTCCGCCTCCCGATGCCTCGAATCGGCCTCGAAGGTCGTTCGTATTTTTACGAAAGACCTTACGCACCGCGGACACGAAACAAATTTACGAAATTCCTGTTTCTCTCCCCCTTCGGTGGCTATCCGGACCATGAATCATCACCGGCAGGAAAATCCCTTGACGTGACGTGGATCGAATGGACACGACGGACGATTGTTTTTCGTGGAAAATGGGCCAACCGAGATGACGAGCAAGTTACGTGAGAAATCATCGAATAGAATCTGATTGTTCGGTTGGTTCAATATTTTTGATCCTTGATGTGAGATTCTTCATCAGTGTTCTTCGAATGACTGGAAGATTGATCGAAGAATTTTTAAGCATTCAGATATGTGTTCAAAGATCTGTCAGAAAAAGAAGATCCTAGGATAATCAGATAATTGAAGAACTTGATGTGTAGGTAAAAATTATGCTTCTGATTGATTTTATTTCTTTACAGAGTCTCCCTTAAGGGTTGGTGGATACATCATTAATAATAAAATAATTCTAACGAGTGTAGTATTGAAAGAAACTGTGGAACAAATTAAAGAACTGAAACAGTTAAATGAAAAGCCAATGGAGTCAGCGCCTGATTAGTCTCAAAACGATCATCAGGTTTGCACAACGTGAAACAGATTCTCAGGCGGCGCGAAACTCGCCGTTCGAATAGCCAACGCCATTTTTAAGCAGCCTTTTTGCCTGTAAATTAAAACAAAGATGAAGCAACGCTTACTTACACGTGGCTCGGGAAATTGCGAAACGAGCAAGACAATTTATGCGAGTGTTTTTTCAGCAACCGTGCTATCCCTTCGATTTTATCCATGGAAACGAAAAACAGTCGATACTTACGTGTTCTACGGGCTGCCTTTGCTTTTAGGAAATAAAATATTAATACTAATAGTAACACTAGAACTACCTAGCAGTAAAATTTACTTTATTTTATTCTTCTTGAGATATAAGAGTATTCATTGAAATTTTCATTGGCTTATATTTTGTTTCGTCATTTCTCTGAGAAACACTTGTATACTCAATGACTAACAGAAGAAATCAGAAATAGGTAATTTTGACGTGTCTGGTAGCTTTAGTGTTAATAATATATTACAATATTGATTACTAGCCCAGACGTAATCCAAATGACTGACGAACGCGACCTTCACTCAGGAAACAAAGATGGTCCGTACAATACGTAAGCGGCGAGATACACTTTGCACCATAACAAAAAAGATGAAATAGATGGTCGGCGATAACCAGGAAAGTGGAGCGCACCTCGATTCATAATTACTTACCTGTGACTAGTCTCGTTTATCGATGCCACGAGGTATCTAGAACTAGGACGAACGCTGCATTTCTTTAGTACCAGAGGCGTCGCGACCTCCGTAGCATCCGATGACCTCCGGTTGCATAATCCACTTTATTTGCGTTTCTATTGACAGTCGAGCGATACAAAGTTCCTCGGATTTTTACGCCTACTTCTCAAAGGACAGCGATGCGCCGATCTATTCTATAATAGCGTCGATCTTTTTTCTCGAGCGTTTTTCTCCGCGAACGTCGATACCTTCCAATGTAGCAATCGTTTGAACCTACGACCTTTCAGCCGTGTACACGGTGAGATTGCAAATCGTGCACTTTCTAAAACGTTTGCGCGAAAAAAACGTTCCTTTCAGTTTAAAATGATCGAACTTGAGCGACGCTGACAGTTCATTAAACGAGTATTGAATGGACGAAATTTTTCTCAATTAACTTACATTCATGAATTATACAACAGTTTCCGGCGAGTTGCTGAAAATACTGGATTCTCCGTGCACTTTCGATCCCGTGTGTCAATCGCAGGTTTTCGTCGAATTCTATGGTTTTACGGGGAACAATTAGGTAACTGGAATTCAGGTAAAAGTAACTGAATATTTTAATTACTCGTTACGGAGCTTCGATCGTTAGATTTGTCTATATTGACCTTACGCAAGAATAATTGCGTAATTCTGCCATTCCATCGGCAGGTGGTACAAATAATGTTAGGAAGTTCACGCTGATGCTTGATTGCGTTTCTCTCTCTTTCCGTTCCTTTTCTTTTCGTGCCAATGTGTAAGTAACCCTTTCACCGGACACGGAAGTCTGGGAAACTGAGAGCAACTTCTTTCGGAGGTATTTATAGCGTCGCGATACAGAAACTGTTACGTATGCAAATTAGTCGGTAATTCAGAGACATTCCGTGGAATATCTTCAATGGAATGTTTAGCACTGTGAATCTAATGGAACTAGGAAATTAAGCAAATATTTGGAATGTAAACATAATCGGTGAATTTATGTGTAATTCGGAACTCAACAACTTTCGTACAAAGAATCGCAGAAATCCGGAAGCACGATGCCGGTAATATAGACGTTAAAGGCGTAAAGGAAGAATTCAACGAGACTAACATAAAAATCGCATTTATTTATTCTACAGTCCAAGTTTCCATTTTGTGAATTCATCCGCAAAAGAAAAACGTACCGACGTTAATCGCAGGAGCACTGAAAACTTTACTGTACACAGCGTTGCATGATAATTGCGAGACAAGTCGGACAATTACGGTACATTGAGCAACAGAACGGACCTGTGAAAACGGTCAGGCGTCAAAGACACCGTCCCAAATGCAGCGTTGCTTAATAGATCGTGCAACGATCGTCGGATTGCGCAATCCCGCGATTTCGGGTGTCGCGATCGATGCGCGAAACGCAAATTACCAGTCGCTCTTAACGCTGGAACTGCCAAATAATCGAATCAACTGTTTTCTATTTGCTCATAAGAAAGAATAAAAGTATATCCGTTAACATTTCAATTGATTTGTATATTACAATGCACAAGAATAAATCAATTTACTCGACAACTCCTCGAAAAGTCATTTCTATCTTCTCAATAATTGCGAAACGAGAAGTAATAAATACATAGTTTCGACTTATTCGGTAGTTACAGCGTTAAGAAATTATTGCTGACCACAAATAGGCTCGTTCAGTCCATTTATTTAGAAAGTATTCACGTTGCCAGCACGATCGCTCATTGTCAAGACGAAACTGCACCGTTTTGCTTTTACGAGCCAGTAAAAGCCTGCCGCGGGATTCTCGCTTCAATAAAATGGTGACCCGCAAATCCGTAAATTCTAAATTACAATAAACCTTCATCCGTTCTCTCTGCGTGTATCTGGAACGCTAATCCGGCGTTTCCTTCGGATGTACCGCTGGCTAAGTGAAATATCGTGTTACCTAGCGGTACTTCCTCGTCGCCGGCTCACGATCACTGAACTAATAATTCTATCTTTCTCTCTCTCTAGGTCTCGTGTAACTTTATGGCGGTCGCGAGGAGGGAACAAAGCGATAGTTCAGATTATTAATAAGTGTTTCGAGCAGCCGGTCTAGCAAACAGACGCCACGGTAATTTAGATAAAGATCGTAACCGTTGAATACCTCGGAGAAATTATTAGCTTGTTTGCCTTGTAGAATATGAACACGTAGAAAATTGTTTTATATCTGAATGTTTGTTGTGAAACTAGTTTGAATCGTTGAAAAAAATCAAGTTGAAATTTCAAGTTTCTATAAACGCAATTAAAGAAGTAGAGTTACGGCGGAAAATAATTTTCCCTAACGAATACTATGAAAACACTACATTTTGGATATTTTACACATTTTATCATAGCGCGTGCATGCTGTGCAATTTCGAAGTTTCAAACTTTCCATAAACGCATAGAAATTTTTTATCTTGTAACAGCTATTTTTCTGCATTATCTTGTAATTTTTACACGGTTCTCTTTCTTAATGGACTTAGCCACTTTCTAAATAAACGGTTCACATGTGCGTACAGTTACTCTCATTAATTTGTAGATCTAAAGTTCGCAACAGAATCGCGTGCGAAAAAGTTGCTGCTGCGCGCCGGCGCCACGCGTTGAACTCACCGGAGAGCATGAGCACTCGCTTGCCACGCGTTGAAATCTCCGGAGTGTCGGCATGCAAATAGGTTGCGCGCTGAGGCGTCTCGGATTCTAGGACGCCATTTAACTGTGCAATACAATTTTTCGAAGTCTTCTATCAAGGTGTATTGTACATTGAAGTCTTGTGAATATTTTGACGTTGTTTTATCAATAATTTCACATGAAAATGCGAGGTCTAGTAACAATGCTGCAGTGTTAATGAGAGCAACAGTACACAGGTTTCTTAAATAGCATTCTCTACGTTAAAAAAAGCATCCTCTACGTTGAATTGTTCAATAAATATCGCTACCTTGAATCTATCCTTCCACTCAAAATCCTTCCCACTAGTTAACGAACGTGTTAATTACAGTTTGAACTATAACCCTAACTTTGTAACGCAGACTATGTTCACGTGTCTTTGGAATATTCCTTTTGATTCGATCTCGCTTGATCTCAGCCAGATCAACGTCGACGCAGGAATCCCTGAATGTTTCTTTGAGCTTATTTTTCAGTGACAGATCGATGAACAGAATCTTCTAATGATGATTGTCAGAAGGAAGACCCTTGATAGCGAACGCTCCGCGGAAGAACGGCTTGAATACCTCTAGGACTGTCTGTGTTCGGCGGGCTGAGTTCTGAAAATCGTCAAAAAATCGGTCTTCATTGACAAACTAAACTTCTATAATATCTTATCAATTAATTTAATAGTAAAACTGAACTTCATTAAAATCATTAAACTATTCATAACTACGTGCAGCTGAATGAATCCTAAGCAACAAAAATTCCAAATTTTACTAGTATCTTCATCTTCCTCAAGACCCAAGTCTCAACCGATAAATAATTTAATGATCCAAATATTCAAAACCCTCCCCTTCCCTCCGAATACTTAATCGCAAATTTACGACACGATGACGTCGTCGTCCGACCAGTAACACGCACGTAGGCACACCGGAATTCTGTAATTACGTCGAGTGAAGGGTAACACGTTTCCTTCGATAAGCAGATCGGTTATTAAACAAAAAAAAAGTGGAGGCACAGAAATAACGAGGGAAAAATCGCGTAGAATCCCGGGAACGAGGTGTCGCGAGGGAACCTGGACGTCGATCCGCGACTTTCGAACAGGAAAACGTTTCGTCCCACCATCGATCGCGCTCTAAAATCCCGGCCAGGACCGATCAAAGCCTCCGACGAACGGGTCTCGAAGTGGCACGGTCGGTTTCACTTCGATTCGACAGAGCTGCGCCGAGGTGACACGATATTCGCTCGACTTACGAGTATCACGCTGCTCAGGATCTTGCTGATGTTCGTGATCACGGAGAAACCGCTGCCGAACGCCTCCGATGGCACGTCTAACGACACTTTCGTCCTGTCGAACTCCGGGATGTTCTCCGTGGTGGTCGTGATCCTTTCCTGAACACACACAAAGACAACCAATGATAGATCCCCTTTCACAATGTCCTTCTCGCTGCCTTATCGCCGCCACTTCAGGACAGACAGAGAGAGACGCGATTTTTTACACCGATCCTAAACCAGTTTCCCGATCGTAAACTATTCGTGACGATGTATTTTCTACGCTTCGAGCTGATTCTTTGCGAACCTATGACCTCGTTGGATCGAATGCATAGCGTCTTAATATTTTGTTTGTTGTTTTATTGGGTGGTTGCGAACGGTTGGAGCAAGTGGAGTGTTTGATGATTTATTTTGTGACTTCGTTCGGTACGTTGAACGAAGAGGTTTGAGATGCGATGTTGGTTATAGTACCTCGCTGTTAGGTTAATTAATGTAGGTGATTGGAATGGGTGCACAGCTATTGTGACAGTGTTTGAGGTCTTTTAAAGATGAGACTATACTGAATTTCTTCCGTTCTAAACGAAATTTGAATATTCTAGAGTCATGCAACAGTGTATAATTAGATTCAAACTGATCAGAGATTACTATCCTAGATAAACTATTCCGTTTTCTTATTCGAATAACTCGTTTCTTTCAAACAAACGGCGTTGAACGATTTGAACTAGATGAATTAACTGTTATATAAATATTCGTACTAAATTCTACCGAATGAAAAATATTCAGAGTTCAAATTCTACCCGAAGAAGGATCCGTTGAACATTGGAACAGGATAGAAGGAAGGATATCTGCGCTATCAAAATATTCGAGTGTACATTAAAAAAATATGATTTTGAGTTTATTTCATAACATCATTATCACCAACATCAACATCATCATCATCATCATCATCATCATCCATAATCATCCTTATAGTCATCGTTAATACTTAAGAACGTTCGGATACTGTATTTACATCATTGACACAGCTGTAGAATCCTACTTCCTAATCCTATATACAGTTTGCGCATCGGTGAATCGATTCACGGTGAGGTGTCGATGGCTGTCTGTCCCAGAAGTGGCGAGACAGACGTTTATCACGCTAAACATTAGATCATTGTCGGGGCAGGCTTGTCACGGGACTGAAAGGGAACGGCGGTAGCTTCCTCGGAATTTTATCGGTGGTGCTAGAAAGAAAAATCCATGTCGTGAAATTCTGTCATTGCTAGAAAGCTCGCGTTGCGGTTTGCTTGTGCTCCATGGTCGGTTTGCTGGTCGCTTGTGCAATTTGGCTTTCTAAAAGTTTGCTGTGCTGTGCTTTGCTTTGCAGTGCTGTGCTTTGCTCTACTTTGATTTGCTTTGATTTGCTTTGATTTGCTTTGCTTTGCTTTGCTTGGCTTTCGTTTGCTTATTCGCGTCTAGGATCTTCTGTTAAGCGTTGCTGCTCGATGGCCCTTTTGGACGATCCAAAGTCCAAGATCCAACGGTCGCGCCCCATTAAGGCGCATAATACGCCGGCTGCGGTGGATCGTATTCGTACTGTTTGCGTACACAACACACATTTTAATCGGCGGCCTTCTACGTTGCAACGAACCAGTGTTGGGTAAAATGTTGCTTTGAATATTGAACTACTTCGATCTACTGTGTAATTTTGTATACTATATCTTAGTACCAGACGCTTATTAAACATACGTAACTCGACATATTTCGAAACGTGGTAAACTCTAATGAAGCACTATAGCTTCTCAGTGTTTTCTTATAGAAACTGCTCCGGATTAAAAATAAACAATTAATCACAATATTATAAGATACCATTTAAGTGATTGACATACCTCATTCTAGCTTAAAATTACTCAATCACAGATTACTAAAAAAATCCACGTTTTTTAATACTTTAGTTCCTCAGACCCATACAGCGACATTTCAAACAATATTCAAAGTAACTTCCCTCCAAATTTTACCCAGCTCTGGAACGAACGAGTGAACCGATGCTTGAACGGGGATCCGAACAGCGATCCTCGTCCAAGTATTCTCCCGTGGAAGTTATATCGCTTGATTAATAGCGTGTACAATGAAGCATTCCTCTAATTTCGAAGGGAGTCGACCGGTATCGTCGATTATTATAGAGGGATCCGAGCCGAGCAACTTTCGTCCCGTAAATTAGATGCACCCGCGGGCGCGACGAGAACACATTAATTACAAATGCATTGAGCAACGCGAGCGCGTCGGGTTAAAGGAGGCCATGCCTGTTTCACGCTCTTATCTTCTGCGCCTACGGAATGCGGTTACTGCATGCAAGCCACTACGAGATAGTCTAAGACGCTCCGAGCCGCATACAATCCGTTAACCGATTGAGTGCCACTTCGCAAAGTCTTCGCGAAAATCCAGTCGAAAAGTGCCGGTCGTTTGGAAAGTGAATCGAAGGATTCTTGTAGGCGATACTGTCAGTATCGAAACTGAACTATTCTTTCCTCTATTGTTATTCTGTGGTGTACAATCTCCTTTCAGATAGAAAACTGAACTGAACTTTTCGTAGGAAACTCTATAAGCTGAACTGAACTTTTTCTAGAAAACTCTATAAGCTGAACTGAACATTTCATAGGAAACTCTATAAACTGAACTGAACTTTTCGTAGGAAACTCTACAATCTGAACTGAACACTTTTTCCTATTATTTCTATCTGATTTCGTATCAAACTTCTAATTCTACTTATTTATTTCTTATTATCTCTATAGCAAACGATTGAAATGACAGTTTCTTATCTAAATAATTAATAGCAGCAGTAATTCGCAGTATTGGTAATATCGATAGACACCATTGTAACACAAAGTTCAGCACGACGTTAACTTTCTCTTGAACAATCGCGTTTCGCTTACAAGCTTTTCTACAAATACCCAATCACGGTTTCCTAATTCCACACACAACGCCGCGAAACGACCGCTCTATTTTTCGATTGCCAAGCAGAGAGTGACGAGCATGAAAAATAAACGATCGAAAGAGAAATACGTAAACTCGATTTGACTTTACAAACCGACAGGCTGGCACTTTTAGGCAGTGAACCGGAGACGCGGCGATCGTGATGTCTGGCACTCGAACGGTTAGGAGAAACTACAATCGTCTAAATATCGCCTCGCTACGCACCGAGTCTTCCATTTAGGATTGATTCGCGCGTCGAACACCTTTCTGACACCATGGGGATAGAAAGCGGAAGGGTAGAACTGAGATCTCGCGGCTGGTTACCATTGAACAATACAAAAAGAGAACCGAGGATTAACCCAAGATAGGCCGAGCATCTAGACCGAGCGGTTTATCTGCATACGTAACCGTTACTTTCTACCTTTACATTAGGTAATTAAAGTTTTTACCTCGCGGCGTATCAATAGGTATCCGAGCAAAAACGATTTTCTAATATCAGCGCCGAAGACAAGCGACGATAAAGAGACTTCTCTCCGTACGCCGGCGTCCGCGCAACAGAAATAATATATTTTTCGTGTTAGAAAGTCCGAGTCTCGCGGCCGAGCGACTTGTCTGCATACGCAGAATTTATTTCCAGTACTTCCCTCGGGAATCGTTTCTTTGCCAACGCAAAAACCGCTGATGAACGTTAATATTCGCCGTACGAGTGACGATAAATTATTTTTTTCGATGCGAACAGACTTTCAACATTGCTTATCTATGATCGACAGGCGCAAAAAAGTAATTTCAAGTTTCAAATAATTTTATCACCGTGAGTTTCGTTTTAGTAATTAAGATTTCGATATTCATTTTTCTATGGAAAGCAGTTCTAGGTTACTAAATTCCCTGCAGAAGGTTAGTTAGGGAGATTGGTTCAGGATAATAGTGTAATATTTCTGAATCCCCGAGGAAGGGCTCCGTGCAATGTGCTTGAATTAAGTATTAATATCACTACTAATATCAATAATCAATTCTTATTCCGAGTAACAGTTAATCACCACTATTAATCACGATTAACACTGATTATCGTTGTTGATTAGTGCCATTAGTAATATCGCGATATTAATATTCAATCCGAGAACATTTCGCAAAAGCTTTTTTCCGCGAGCACTCGGAAAAAGTGGTTAGATCACTATTGCTCCGAGCCGTTCGTTCTCCGATCTATCTGAGGTTAATCCCCGCCACGAGGAACAACATTCACGGAATCAGGTCTCAAGCAGTAGCCACGCATCGGACAGATCCAGGGGAACGCGAGAGGTGAGAAGAGAAAGAGTTAATTTGATCCTACCCCTCCGCCTATATTCGCAAACGCTCCAAGGTTAATTCCGGCGCTGGCCTCGTTCTTGTCCGAGGAATCTGAGGTTCCTCCCCCGCTTTGGCTCAACGCCGACAGGCTGCTGAGGCTCGAGCTGAGCAGGTTCCCTAGGATCGCCGCTGAGGCGCCTCCGCCGTTACCGTGATCTGAAACTCCTGAATTTCACGAAAGTGCCGTTACTATCGCTTGAAAGGGAAACATCTCGACATATTCAAAGCGAATTTAATTCCTTCGCCGAGTATCGAAACCTGTCCGAGGGAATGAATTTCACTAGATTTTCGGAGATTCTGGGACTTTCTAGTGTAATTGCAATTCGAATCGACGCGTTTTGTGATTCTTATGGAAATTATTGCTATGCTTGGAAGAGTTGGTGGAATGTTTATGTTTATTTCGATTGCCTGATGTATGTTTGGATAGAGATTCATATTGCTTCTACGTGTTTCTGGAGGGAATGATTGATCATTTTAAGTGTGCAGTTTTGAATTTCGGAGTAAGAGGTAATGTACTTTGAAGAAAGTGAATTCACGATTTGGATGTTATAGTCATTTAGTCGGATGTGATGGAGAGTTACTTGGGAATTCATGTGACACGTGAGATGAGGAAAGAGACGAACGAGTAAAAGGTGAGCAAGATAATTAACACTCTACCAGCCAGCGACGTTTTCATAGATCAACGCGTGAAGTCGCTAAAGTATCAAGTTTCCGAGATAGACGTTTACGACAATTGGCATCATTAAACAATTAGCATCGTGAAACAAATACGTTGACCAATTTATCCGACATATTCCAAACAACCAGCCAGTAGTGTGTTAAATGAGTAACACTTTATCTACCAGAAGCTAACAGACTTCCTATCGCTCCAAGGAGAACGAGCCAAATAATTACAAGAAACCATCATAAATCATTAATCCCTCTTAAAACAAAAGAAACTCCTTACACATCCCAACGTCAGTGAATTTCCAGAAGACCGTCAACGATCCAGTAGATAAAGCGTCGGAAGTTTCTCAAGTGCACAGTACGAACTCCGTCTGTTCTCGTGAAAATGAACTTTAATGAACAGTTTGCGATACAGGTGTATATATACAGTGCGTCGAGCAGAGTTCAATCCATGATTCAACAAAACCCCCGCAGAGATCCACCACCGTAGGAAAAGAGACTGGGCACCCCTCCGCGTTCAGATCCTACAACGTCGGTCCGCCGAATTCGCTTAAATCGATCATTTACCTATGCTCGCGCCGCCGTGTCCGTCGAACTTGGCCGCGGTCCCGGCCGACAGGCCGGTGGCGATGGAGCTGAGCGGCGCCAGCTTCGAGGCGAACGCGCCGGCCAATCCGCTCTTGGCGCTCGCGAGGAACGTCGTCGCGCTGTTCACCACCGGGCCGACGCTCGCGCTGGTCGCCTTTATCTTCGAGGCGACCAGCTCGCTGATGAACTTGCTGGTGGCCGAATGGTGCGCGTCGATGCCGAACGCGGCGTTCTTCGCTTTGTTCGACTCGTCCAGCACCGCCAGAGCTTTCGTCTTCGAGTCGAGGAAGGAGTCTAGCTTCTAAAATGGAATCCCTCGGTTAGTCAGCCGACCTTTGCGTTTGCGTCTTAGAATCGAGGAGAACGCGATTTTTGGGGTTTGGATCTTACGCCGAAGACGAAATTGATGATCCCGTTCGAGATGCCGAGCTTCACCACGCCGATCTTCCGCTTGTCCCTGTCGCTCCTGTCCTCGTCGGCCGCCTGCTCGCTGTCGGCCTCCAGGATGTACACCTGACGGCAGTCGGATTAATTCCAGTGAAACACACACTCGCTCCGGGGATTACCGGGATTGTCCCATTGATTGAGTAACCGGAGAAAGGGGAGAAAGGAGATGATAAAGGCTGAGCCGCGGGATGCAACGACTTCCGCGGTCTTTCAAAACGCTCGGACTTCCTCGCCGATCCGAGGTTCGACGCGCGTGTGTGGGATCTCGGGGAACAGGAAATGCGGAGTATTAATGCACGGGGTATTATGTGTCGACGGTGGTTTCAGTTCGGTAATGCGGAGGTGTGGGGGATTACGAGCGACGGACGCCGGGAGTGTCGGAATGGATTTTGGAGGAGATATTGGGAGATTTTTAAGCGAACAAATAGAAATCGCGTTTTTAGAAAGCGAAAGCATTTCAGCGGTTCGTGGAGATTGAACGGAGTCGGGTTTCCAGAAGAGACGTGGAATTTGCGCAAAAGATGGAATGAATTTCGGGAAAATGGGATCGCAAGAAAGAGATTAATTACTAGAGAGATGAAGTAACATTTCCAGGAAGAAAATTAGGGGTAGAGATTAATTTCCAGTGAAAAGAATAGCTAAGAACAGATATTGCTGCTAAAAATGATAGAGAAAGAATGAATGTTCAGCGACAGAGAGAAGCGAGAAAGAGAAATGAATTTTAAGAAAAGCAAAGGAGAAATGATATCGTATTTTACGAGCAAAACGCACGGGAAGAGACGTTTTAAGAAACGGCCCTCGCGAGTGGCCACGTGCGCGCAGCAGAATTTTAGTTGCGCGCGTATCCGGCTCTGCCTGTCTGCGTCCGTGGAGTTAGTCAACCACTTTCTCTCTCCGCTCGTTCCTCGAGATCGTGGTTCTCTTTTTCGACGTCGGGATCGTCTTTCCCCGCGTGTCGATCCTCGTCATCTTCGAAACCCGATCAAACCACGCTCGCGAATAATGTCCTCTCGAGGATCGATCGATTTCGAAGTGGAACTTACAGGGAGAGGGCCAGGAAATCTGTTTCTGAATGAAACCCTATATATGTGATAGTACGTATCTATAAATGAGAAGATCGTATGGCTTTCTTGCCAATGGTCCTCCGTTTTTGAAACAAATGAGCTTCAAACTTGTATAAGACTACAAAGTGCTAAATCTTCACGTTTGAAATTCCGTTTTTCCTCCGTTTTCTTTGCTTTTCTTTGAATTATAATCTCTAGGTCACTTGTATTTATTATGGTAATATCATTTATCGTCTTATTTTGTTACTAAGTTCAAACTTATTGAGTTTGATGTCTCTGCCACTGGCAAGGTGTCATAGGTTTCAAAGAAATGGATTATATTTAGTGTTATCTAATAGGTATAATAATAAGCACTAAAATTGAACACGTCACCTGACTTATTACGGTACAGATTTAAAACTCATTTCTCGAAAACTGAGTACTATTGGAAAAATGCGCGAGGAGTTTCCATTTCTTAGGTCCAGCCTCTTAGAGCTTGCGCACACGATCACAATAGTGATTGTTTCGGAATAATAGATAAACAAGGTTCCTCTGTCTCACAAGAATAAAAGGACAAGCGAATCGAACATCTCTGCTCTCCAAAAATCGCGAGCGTAGGCCTTCAACGCGCGAGATTTCGCTCGGTGTCGCCTCCTCCGTCTTCGCACGGGAGCCGGCGAGATAATAAAACTTTGGAATAGGCGCTTTCACTTTCGCCATTCCCGACACGTTCCGTTTATGAGTTACATTTTGATTCCCTGGGCGGCCGCCGTTTTCGCGATACGTAACGATTACCGCTCGCTGTAACCCGTGATCTTATCTGTTCCTTTTTCGTTCGGTAACGCGCCGGCTGTCGCGCTCTTAACGACACCGATGGTGTTAATCTGCGACGCTTTCCTATATATAAAGATGAAATTATCTCAACAACGTGGAGACTTCGTTGATTCATTCGCCGCGGTCGTTGACGCTTTATCCGATTTTCCGATGATTCTTAGAGAACTATACTCGAAGAAACTGAAGAGCTGATCCGTGAGTTGAAGCAGGGAATCTCGATGCAGAATTGTTTGAGTTCCATTATAGTAATTAGTCTGCGTGAATAAGAAGCTTATCTTATTCTAACCAGCAAGCATTCAAACAGCCAAGTTGCATCTCAGAATTTACAGAGATATTCCTAGCGTATTCCTTGATTGTTTACCAAAGATTGTTATTGTTACTGCTTCTAGATGCGTTAGAATTATCAGCAAGCATAAATTGTTCATCAATATCGCCAGCATACTCGTCGACTACAACAATCGCTTCATCATAATACTGCATCCGCAAACGACGCAGCGATCCAAGCTAGAGTAGCAAAGCTTCGCAGTGACAGAACATCACTGTGCAATAAAGTCACGGCGACCACAGAATTCCATTACATCGGAATTGCGTCAGAGAAGCATCAAAGCAGTTACGCTTTCGATTTCGCCGGTCGCTTTCTAAGGAACCCGAAGGCCAAACTCTAAAGCTACCTGCCCGCCACCTTAACCCCTTGCCTCGTGATACCGTGTTAGACTCGTGACGAAGGTTTAGTTGAATTTGCTAAATCGAAATGTTATTCACCTTTTTCGGTATAAATTAACCCTTTGCACTCGACAATGTTTTTATTTATTAATTATTTTCTGTTGAAATATTGATAGTACTGCTGGCAAGTTTGATGAAGGAGAATCTTACATAAATTAGGGGTTGGAACTAATTTATTTCTAAGCTTCATGTGTTGATAGCTAATACAAAATTGAATGTTGAATTTCAGTGTTCTGAATTTAGGTCTATCGAATCAAATGGCGAATGAGAATCGCGAATGAGAATCTCGAGTGCAAAGGGTTAACCCTTTCACGAATTATTTTTTCCTGAGTCAATTTTATTTTGTGATAATATAATCTGATAAGAGAGGTCGACACCATTGTCAAATAGTAAAATTTAAATAATAAAATTTACCGAATTCAGATACAAGCGTTTATTTAGTATATCCTTATAGGACGCCATGATCGAAAGGGTTAAACATTACTTTTCTATCCTGAATGGTTAATCTTGCAACCGTGGACATAGAATAAGCATAAAATTATTCTTCTTTTCTAGAAAATTATTAACCCTTTGCTCCACTGATTTTATTAGTGCTAGTAGGCTCAAGTTACTTTATAGATCGATAAGTAAATTTGAATAAATGAAGAAAGTACAATTGTAATGAATTCATTTATTTGCTTATTGAAACAAATTATAATTTAAAATTAGTTAACATATGGTATCCTTTAAAGCAATTTCCCACGTGAATTGCAGCTGCAAGTTATGAGTATGTCAATGGAAAATGTCCAGTGATACTTTACAGTGGACCACAAAGGGCAATAAAATACCTTCGTCAAGCACAGTTGTGGAAGAGGTCATAGGGCAAGGGGTTAATCGATCGAGGCTGGTCGTGAACAGACCGTAAATCCTAAAATCAACAGCACCTACCTCGTTCAACGGACTCAGATCTTCAGACTCCGCTTCCCTCTTGACAACGGGGCTGGCAGCGACGATAGTCGCGAGCAGCGTCGCGCCGAGCAGAATCACGCAGCTTATCCTCATTTTGCCTTCTCCTCCTCCGCTTCCTGCGATTCAGTTTGTTTGCTCTGGGGGAAATCAACGTGTAGTTTGAGCAAGCGGCGCGGTTCTTCAAATATACAAAATCGTCGCGTCGCGTCGCGTCGCGTTTCAGTCGAAATATCAAGTGAAAGGGCAGCAAGGTTCAATGGAAATTCGTTGGAAGCAGGTGTACAGCTGAACCGCAGGACCACGGTCATTAATCGTGCCGATCGACGCGTGTGTTACACTGGACAGGCGAAAAGTAAAAGTAACACCGCCATTGTGACGTCTGTGGCCGCGGGTTCGACTAGCCAGAACGAATCCGGTAACCAGCCGCGAAAAACAGCTGACGGATTGTCCGGGATAACGACGGTGACCGTGAGTGAACTGATGGAGCGAGTGGAATCGATTGTAGCGAACGAATTGACAGTGGAAGTGGCGGTGATGATCGAAGGATTAATTGCACGTGGATAAGGTAAGAAGAGCGAAGCTACTTGAAGGCAACAATCTCCGAGAGCTAATTGAAACGAAGAAAGTTTCATAGTGTGAATAATGATGAAATAAGTGAAATGATTTAAAAGACACTAGACAAATAAGACACGATCAAGATTACAAACAGCAGAATTGAATAGAATACAATAGAATCAATTGAAGCAGAATTCCTGACAGCAAAGTATACATAACGAAAAGAACACTGGAAATAATTCTACAAATACTATCAAAAACAAGAAGGCGACGAAAAGCACAAAATCAAACTCGGAGACACCGTATAGTAAGTATACCGTTCAGCAAAGTATACATAACAAAAAGAACACTGGAAATCAATTCTACAAATACTATCAAAAGCAAGAAAGCAACGAAAAGCACAGAATCAGCTAATTCGAAGACACCGTATAGTAAGTATATCATTCAGCAAAGTATACATAACGAAAAGAACACTGGAAATCAATTCTACGAATACTATCAAAAACAAGAAGGCGACGAAAAGCACAAATTAAGATGAAACTCGAAGACACCGATACCGCGGAAGATAAGAGAAGAAGAGGACGCGCGTCGAAAGATTCGGAAGAATGGTCAGTGCAACGAAGACAGTGTCGACGAAGCCACGTGGTACCGGCAGAAAAGAATACAGGCGTATGCCGGACGTGTTGATCGGTGACAACTTACGAGCGAGCGTGAGCGGCGAGTGCGTGAGATGTGTGCCTGGCGGAGCGCGAGCCTCGTTTGAGGACCACGGTGAAGGAGATCCCGATGTCTTTAGCGAGCCGAAGGGGAACGAAGGCGAGCATGTGTGCCCCTTCGAGAATCGAGAATCGAGGATCGAGAATCGCGCACGCCTCGCCTCGCCTCGCCTCGCCGCGCCGCGCCACGCCGCGAGCCGCAGGTGGGGCAGGTCCGATTTCCTCCGCGAATCCCACGCAGCCTCGTTCTCTCGGCTCTCGAAATCGCCAGATCGCCGCCGATCCTTGTGGCAGGGAGCCGCGCGAACCGATTCGCGTGCATTGCGCAATATCCTGACAAGGGAAGATGATTCTGGAGGAGACTGGTGTGGTGGGAGGTCACTGGAGGATGATTTAGGTTCTGTTTCGGAATAGAGTCGCATCTTGGTTGGTGGGAGATGACGTTTTGAAACTGGTTGGCTGCGAAAGTGACGCTGGTTATCGAATTTTAGATTGATATTGTGTAATCTTGATAGGAGATGATTGTAGGGATTTTAATTAGTGGACATTTTTATATCTATTTAGGTCGGTGGAAGATGTTTTGGAATTGATTGGCTGTGAGGTTGATAGTGAGATTCAATGTATTGATATTGCATAATCATGATAGAAGGGGAGATGATTTTATAGGACTTTAGTAGAAAGCTACTGGAAAAAGATTGAGTTAATTTGCACTATGGTTTCTTTGAGAACTGCACTCGAAAGAACAGTTCTGCTGTTTATAATTCAATAGAAGAAACATTTTATACGTGCCTTCGTAAGAAGGCATCGTAATTGATTATAGGAAAATAATATTTAATTTAGACATGAAGAAATTGCATGACATTTGTGCTTGTCAACGCATCAAAGGTGGAGTTTCAGAATACGGTTCTATAGGGAGCTAAATCATCACAATTTTGGTTGGTTGGAGATGTTGATGTTCTAGAACTGGTTGGCTGCGAAAGTGAGGTTGACAGTGAAATTGAATAGGTTGACACATTGCTGGTAGGTCACGAGTACACTGCGGATCTTTATGCAAATTCAAGATTGACGAGGTGCTTTCAGGGAGGTGTTTTAGAATACACTTTCCTAGCGAGTTAAATCTTCACGTCTATCATGATTGGAAGATGTTGAAGATGTTTTGACAGTAGTCAGCTGTGAAAGTAGAGTCGACAATGAATATAGATAGTCATCTAGTATTACATATTTTATATAAAACATTCTTTGGTATTATACACTGATAAATATTCTGCAATCTTTCAGGTTAAAAAATATTCAAGTTGTGATTGCAGTAAGTTTATTCATTAACAGTAGCTTCATCGAAACTTATTTATTTATTTTAATACTCCGTTAAATTCGAAAACCCCGTAATTCAATCATACAAACATCCGACGATAAAACTATCTTTTATCTACAGATTATTAATATTCTTCAACAGTCTAAGATCTCAAGAAACTCCACACTCCGAACACGACACTTCCAATAAAAAAATGGATAAAAGAATGGTACCACTTTTTACGAAATTACAAAAAGCCAACATACGACACGCTGAACTAGGTTCAGTATAATCAAGTGGCAGCCATTTTGAAAGTAGTGCAAGGACGTTCTGTATTCCTTAAAAGAAAACCGCTGCGTCTACGAAAGGTATTCTTTCTCGCTAAGTTCAAGCTTAAACACGACATCGCGGTGTCCTCAGCGATTGTGACATTTCTCCCATAAAACGGAACGAACACACACCGCATCGCACTGCGCACCAACAGCGTAACATGATTTATTGTAATCCACGCGGGACGTTCTCAGGAATCAGGATTTCCATGAAACGACTTTATATAATGCCGCATACCTTAGAATTATACGCGCCCCGTCATCGAAGTTTAACGAGCCCCGACTTCCTACATCGCGTCGACTGGTTAAGCTTTATTTACAATTACTTAACGCGATTTATTAAACGCATATCCATAGTTTACGATCTCATTCCGGCCGCTTTTCCCCAGATCTTTCCGTTCCATTGCGTTTCATGGACGCCGCGGTAACCTCGAAATAAAGGAACATTACCGATCAAGAATTCATACTTCAACCCGTTGCGCAACTCGACTGCGACGTTTCCTTAAACTAACTCAGGGGAACGCGAACAATTACGATCTTTAACGAAAGTAATCGTTTACGATCCTCGGCGTCTATTTACCGATGAAAGCGCCGTTCCGGAATTAAAGCCGCGTTTTCGTATGTTATAGAGAAAACGAGGAAGTAATTGCCGGCTATTAATCGGCTGCATCCGTATTCGAAGAATTCGAGGATCTCGCGTGACCTTTCGTCTCCGCCGATTTTTCCGTCGACACGCTCCGTCCCACGCGCCGCGTCCCGGCGTTCCGCGGCTAACATGGAAAGTAAGAGCATCGCCGGGTCATTATATAATCGCGCATTTATACGCGACGCGTCGCGCCCGGACCACCCGGTGCAATGGTCGCTTACGAAAACCGATCTATCCGACGGGTATGTCCGTCCCGAATATTTTCGACTAATATAAATCGACACCGTCGCGGGCGACGTTGCAAAATCGTCCGGCGACCGCTCAAGGTGCAGCCGGCCGCTTTCTCGTAGCATTATCTCATATGACGCCGAACCGTCGTAACGTCGGTTACGCAACCGTACAGTTTCACCAAATTGGACCATTCCCCTTTTTCCTGTTTTGCATATTACAATACGCGCCCGTTAACGAGCGTCGCTCCGACGTCGACTCGGAAGCTCGAGTGCTTCGAGAGGAAATAATTTTGAAGACTGATTGCTGATTTGTCAGAGGTTCTTTAGTACTAAAACTAACAGACGGGTCAAATTACCCATGATGTCTTCTGTTTGTGATTATTAGAAAGGTAACAAATGTTTCTCTGAGAAATTATTGAAGAAATTCATTTAGCACTACGCAAATTCAATTGTAAATCGATTGAAGTCTGAACAGATGCACTCTTGGAGTTTCTATAGTGAAATTTTCAAAAGTCAATTGAAGTAGTTTTAGTGTTAGTCTTTGATTATTTGAATGTTACTTCTTGTTTAAGAGGGAAAATAGGGTGTATCGATTGGAAATGTGAGAAACTGGAATTTCAGGGTGAGTAGATTGGAATTCTATAGTGAATAGACTAGAAACGTAAGAAATTGAAATTTTAACTTGGCGTAATATTTTACTATCGACAATTTGGAAGAAATGCAACAAAATTTTTCATTCTACTTCAAATGGAAATTTCATTTGAAGACAATACGTTGATAATAGGAAAATATTTGTTTGTTTTGATCTAAGAGTAATGAATAATTTTTATTGTTGTTAAATTAGTCTAGAAATCTTCAGTACGAGTCTCATTCGTCATTGTACGGCAAGGGGTTAACCCTTTGCACTCGGAAGTTTCTCACTAGAAATCTATTAGCATTTTCTGATGAGATAAAATCGATATTTTGTGAAACTAAGTCGACGAGAAATCACAAGTACATTGAGGAACAAAGCCATTTTATTTGAATATTTCTCAAAATGCATTATAGGAAATATAATATTAAATATCAAATTTTATAGTTTTACTGTATGAAATGAAGTGGTGAGTGAGATTCACCTCTCGAGTGCAAAGAATTCTAGAGAATAGACAGAGAACGTAAGAAATGTAAATGGGTGAGTTAATTAAAAATGTATCACTTCCGATAAGAAACGGACAATATGCTCTAAGAAAACCAGATGACTCACGAATGAGTTCCAATGTTCTTGCATGTGAATGTAATAGGATACGCGTGACCAATTAGTTATCATCTAACACAATATAATAAACTGTATTTCTTCGTTCTTATTATGCTCCCGATATTTTATACTGCTTTCGTATTAATTCTTTCCCAATGCAGGAAGTATGGGGTAACAAGGAAATTCCAGGGAATAATAAGAAGAGAAGTATCTTATACTTTCTTCCCTGAGACCGAAGTAAATTTTATAGAACAATAAGAAAATAAATATCTCTGACACTATAATACCTGTACACTTTCACGGATTTTTACTGGTGTAATTGACTGTTCGAACGACGACTGGCACAGCGTGTTCCCAAGAGTAATTGTGGATTAGGATTGCTTCTATAATTGATTTAATAGCTCCGGCAGCGATTTTATTCAAGTCTTATTAAAACGTGGTTTAACCCTTTGCACTCGGAAGATTTCCACCAGTAAGTCGTCGAGACTGTTGTGATTAAGGTCGGCGAATTGTGTGGTGAATTCTGCGCAGCCTGGGTTTTCTTATTTAACCCCTTTGCGGACGAAGATTCTTTGAAATATACAAAATATTCAGCAGACTAAGCTAAAACATATACCAATTGTTTAAATATAACAACCAGAAAATACGTGCTGCTTGAATAATTAAATCGTTCGTTGACTTAGTCTTCGAAACATCATTTCATCTCGCCGAAATGTCGACATTCGTCCGCAAAGGGTTAATTTTGATTAATATCTTCACTAGAAATATTTTAACATCTTCCGATAAGATAAAATCGATATTTTGTGAAGCTAAGTCGAGAAATCACGCGTACATTGAGGAACAAAGGTATTTTATTTGTCATTTTATTTATTTCTCATCATAGGAAATATAATGTTAAATATCAAATTTTATAGTTTCACTGTATGAAATCAAGCGGTGACCTCTCGAGTGTAAAGGGTTAATTCGATTCACAATTTCTCGAATGATCCCACAGCAATACGTTCGTTCGTGCACCTGATGAAAAGGCTTAGTGACCTGCAGACTCGAGTCAATGGCACAGCTTTGGTCATCGTGAAAATTCCATTCTATGGCCAATGGACCGTACAGGCGCAGCGTGTTAACCGAGACGTGACAAAAGCGTAGCGGCGTTCACGTGTATCGCGCCGCGATCTAATTACTCTAATTGAAACAGCGACGAGCCTCGTTAGCGACACATGGAATTGTGTTCTCACGATTAACCGCGATTACCGTCGACGTTTCCTCGCATTAACTTTGGACATTATCCGGCGGGACGTATAATGGGATCATAAAGATGATGTTGCCATTGGAGGAAATTAAATAGAACGTTGTGCTCGTTAAACGGAGTGGGTTAAGTGAATAGGGTCACTGCATGTTAAAATGCGAATACGCTATAGCCTTCCTTCGAAATTTTATCCAGTAATCTGCTGAATATTTTGTATATTCCAAAGAATCTTCGTCTGCAAAGGGTTAATAGAAACAATATGAAGGAAACCAGGAAAATTATTGATTTGTCATAAGAAAATTTATACAAGGTGTCACTTCAAAATGAGACAATGTATTTCCATTGTTCTTAACACTAGAACTACCGTACCAGTCAGAATGACTGGTTTCGATGTTCTCGTTTAGCAATTACTGATATCTTCGAAGCATTGAATATTCGAAATGATTTTGAAAATAGCTTCATTTCAGTACTATAATGAATGTCTGAAGAAACTGAAAATAATATATTGTTACAATTATTATAGGAATTGCGTATTAATCGTATTAAATGCTCGGTAGTTCTAGTGTTAATTACATAAGAAAGTTTCCCATAGGAAAAATATTTGTGTTAAATAAGTATTCTGGGGAAAAGTAAAGAGAGCGTTTAAGTTAATTAATGTCCAGAATGTTTATAAACATCATATTTAAATGGTAGTTTCCATTTCGTCAACCTTTCACTGTCGCTTCGTTGCTCGAATGAACGTTTCGCCTCGCAGAATGTTTCATTTCCTTCAGAAGTCTCGGGTGGATCATTTTCACGCATGCCCGGCTTGAAACGGGATTCACCGGTAATTAACACAGTTACTAGCGCCGATCAGCGTGGGTAATCGATACGAACCGTGCTTTCACCTTGACCATAATCTTAGATTTTCAAATTACCCTGCGTCGACGAAAAACAAATTTAATAAGCATGCACGACGAGGTATAATTTGTTAATAGCGTCGCACAGATGAAGAGCAATCTCAAACAGCATCCGTTGTGTGTTCAGTGTGTTGGCCACGAATAGAAATTCGCCTCGTGACAATGTCAAGAAACTCGGATGTTGACTGTGCAAAGAAAACGCAGGTGCAAGTTCATTGAATTAACACTAGAATTATTCAGCAGAGAAATCGATTTTCTCCTATCCTGTAAGAATCACAGAGATTTTATATAAATGATGGAAATTCAGTTTAAGAATTGTGAGGATTTTATTTAAGAATCTTTTATTTAGAAATATAAGGTAATAAAAATCTTTTATTTAGAAATATAAAGATAATGAAAATCTTTTATTTAGAAATATAAAGATAATAAAAATCTTCTATTTAGAAATATAAAGATAATAAGAATCTTTTATTTAGAAATATAAAGATAATAAGAATCTTTTATTTAAAAATATAAAGATAATAAGAATCTTTCATTCAGAAATATAAAGATAATAAAAATCTTTTATTTAGAAATATAAAGATAATAAAAATCTTCTATTTAGAAATATAAAGATAATGAAAATCTGTTATTTAGAAATATAAAGATAATAAAAAACTTTTATTTAGAAATATAAAGATTTTATTGAATAATATTCAGAGTAGTATTTATCGAGATTCTCGATTGTACTGAGTTTGTACTAATTTTCTATCAATTACTTTCAGACTACTTTCCTCCGGAATAAATAAAATATCGAATAAAAAATGTTAATCGTTTTTGAGGTCAAAGGGAATTTTACCATTGTGACAATCGACACCAAATTTCTTTCCACTCAGTATATTACTAAATCCAGTTATTAAGTGATTTCTCTGAGAAACGCCTGCAGTCAGTAACGGATCAGTTTGAACTACCCAGTTTTAGTATTAACGCGTTGCAGGATGGTTATCGTGAAATTCGAAAGCAATGATTTGTATGCATCTCGCGTACGAGTGATTGAAAGGATCAAGGACGTGATCGCGGAGTCCGGTGTTAGATTGCACTGTAATAGGCAATGGGGATAGACTAGATCGATCGTGGCGATCGCGAAACGTCGCGAGATTCTACGTGCCTCCATTTTACTCGACGAGCTTGTATTTCTCGGTGATTATCTCTGTTTCGTTTCGAATAAATGCTTGTCCTGGATAATTATTTGTGAGTGCACTCTTATTGGATCAAGCAATCAATCAATCGATCAGTATTCTTGTACATTCTATTTATTATTCAGAGTATCGTTCATTTTTCATCTTTCGCAATTAATTATTTATATATTCATTTATGGAAAAAACTCATGTTTATTAATTTGTGCAACTTACTCGATATTATTGCAAATTATTTCGAATAAGGTTCTAGGAATTCTGTTTTTTCTATGGAAATATGGAAAGTTTAGTTGTTCTTGTTATTTATATTATATAGGGTTGGTTCATTAGCATGAAGAAGAAACAGTCTCTAAAGTACACAGGACATTTTTCAGTGAAACTTGCTCAATGACAGCAGCCCATGAATTTAAAGCTTGTTATTATTAATACACATCACGTATCGAGGAAGACATTGATTTTATGGGAACAGGTTGCGAAAGTGTATCTTCCCGGACGAGAACGGTGAGTGTTTTTACGTGAACAGCCTCGATTTAGAGTAACTATCACGTTTACGCAACGAGAGGATGATATTGTATTTTGTAATTATATGTATCTCCCAAGGCTTCAGGTGTGAGCTAATCCAGATATGTGACAAGATCTAAACTAGATGTAAATGTCATTCAGTTACAGTGTAGGCAAAGTGAATGTGGCTTCATTATTATGAAATAACGAGAGATGTAAATGACTTTTATTGTAGAATATAATTGCAAAATGTTCTAGGCTGTTAATGTTACAAAACGTTATTTAATTCCTTGTTGTAGGATATGAAACGATTACATTGAGGATGTATGTAGTGAGTGATATTTTATGGAAGATTGAATATTATAAACATTGCATTAAAATGCGTGAGATGTAACAAGATATTCAGGTAATTTTGCATTTTAGAATTTATTTTTTTAAATCCTACGGGAACAGAATTATTGTGTCTTTTCTGTTAATTTTGATTGCGGACATTCTTCTTGCTTAGTTGCAACACTTGCACTGCGACATCCTGCATATAAGTGCAGTCGCAAAATAAGCCTTGTTAGGTATTCTTAAAATTACGCGTACTTACGGTAACAACTGTTTAATGTATGCGATAGATGTTTGCAATATGCCAGCCAACATTTTGAACTATTCTACTGTGAAACATGTATATAGTATTAGTTGTAAGAAATGATTTTCTACTGTAAAAATTCAGATCTATTAAGCATATTATAAAGGTTACATAAGGAAACAAATAACTAACTTGATGATAAATTGTCTACATTGTATGATAAGGTCAAGGTGATAGACAAAGTAAATTTTATACGCAATGGGTAGATTTAAAACATTAAATAGTATTTCACATTAAAATATTTTTTTAATTAGAATTGTACAAGAAAACTAAACAAAAAAAAAAGCCAACAACACACGGTGTTCCCAGGCGGTCACCCATCCAAGTACTGACCGTGCCCGATGCTGCTTGACTTCGGTGATCGGACGAGAACCGGTATTTTACAGCGTGGTATGATCGTTGGCTGATTCTACTTGTGTGTGACCAGAGACACACTCTACTGAGACTATACTCTTTAATATAAATTAAGATTTCCTTTCGAATTTTAAGGATACGGTAAAAAGTATGTGCTGAACACTATTAAATTTTCGTTCCCACTGGGTCTATCGTAAGTGAAAATAAAAAAAGAGAGCCAACAACACACGGTGTTCCCAGGCGGTCACCCATCCAAGTACTGACCGTGCCCGATGCTGCTTGACTTCGGTGATCGGACGAGAACCGGTATTTTACAGCGTGGTATGATCGTTGGCTGTTTCTACTTGTGTCTGACCAGAGGCACAATCTACTGGAACGAGACTTCTTAACACAAATAAAGATTTCCTTTGGAGGTTTATGAGTAAAACCAAAAGTAATTGCTACGTAATATTAAATTTTCGTTTCCACTGGGTCTATCCTAAGTATAAATAAAAAAAAGAAGCCAACAACACACGGTGTTCCCAGGCGGTCACCCATCCAAGTACTGACCGTGCCCGATGCTGCTTGACTTCGGTGATCGGACGAGAACCGGTATTTTACAGCGTGGTATGATCGTTGGCTGTTTCTACTTATGTCTGACCAGAGGCACAATCTACTGGAACGAGACCTCGCAATATAATTTAAGATTTCCTTTGGTGGTTTAAGAGTAAAATCTAAACTAATTGCTACGTAATATTAAATTTTCGTTTCCACTGGGTCTATCCTAAGTATAAATAAAAAAAGAGCCAACAACACACGGTGTTCCCAGGCGGTCACCCATCCAAGTACTGACCGTGCCCGATGCTGCTTGACTTCGGTGATCGGACGAGAACCGGTATTTTACAGCGTGGTATGATCGTTGGCTGTTTCTACTTGTGTCTGACCAGAGGCACAATCTACTGGAACGAGACTTCTTAACACAAATAAAGATTTCCTTTGGAGGTTTATGAGTAAAATCAAAAGTAATTGCTACGTAATATTAAATTTTCGTTTCCACTGGGTCTATCCTAAGTATAAATAAAAAAAGAGCCAACAACACACGGTGTTCCCAGGCGGTCACCCATCCAAGTACTGACCGTGCCCGATGCTGCTTGACTTCGGTGATCGGACGAGAACCGGTATTTTACAGCGTGGTATGATCGTTGGCTGTTTCTACTTGAGTCTGACCAGAGGCACAATCTACTGGAACGAGACTTCTTAACATAATGAAAGACTTCCTTTGGAATTTGTTACAGTGAGGTAAAAAATATACGCTGTATAGTATTAAATTTTCGTTTCCACTGGGTCTATCATAACTATAAATAAAAAAAGAGAGCCAACAACACACGGTGTTCCCAAGCGGTCACCCATCCAAGTACTAACCGTGCCCGATGCTGCTTGACTTCGGTGTTCGGATGGGAACCGGTATTTTACAGCATGGTATGGTCGTTGGCTGATTCTACTTATGTCCGACCAGATTCAAAATCTACTGGACCTCATCTCATTTGAAGTATCGAAGTAAAAATAATAATACTGTACTTAATTCTTTTCACTGAGTTTTCCTCCATGGAAAAGGAACTTTTGATGTTCATCTGACGTGTCAATATACAATTTTTCATCTTCAAATTCCTTATCCTAATATCACATATAAATTAAACATCCGGGAGCAACGTTCTCATTAACCAGTTTGATTGCTGAATATTCTCGTCTCGATTTCTCCGCTTAAGAACAGAATGTCAATTCGTCGGTTCGGTGTCAAGTGAGGCAATATTATCAGATAATCAGCATCTCGAAAGTGCGAACACTGTTTAGAAAGGACCGTCGGTGTGTCGCCACTGGCGAACCGCAGCTCATAAATGACAAACAGAACGATGCACTAGATGGACACGGGGCACAGTGGACGATGGCAATCATAATCAAACAGAAATCACTGCCGGGGAACGAGAAAAGTGCGGTCTTTGGAACGACGCGAGGTGGAAACGAGCGTGTAAGTAGTACAGCCATTATGCGGTCAGACCCTCGTTCATCTCCGTATAACGATTACATCAATCGCTTGCTAGCTTACTCGTAGCGTTCGATTACACTTTAAATTCAGATATTTCCTTGAATTTTTTCCTTTATGCTTCTCAATCTTTTATATTCATTCAAATTACTGGATGTTCATTTATTTATTGGCATATTCTAAATTTAATTGAACATAGTTTCAGAACATTGAAATGACATAAGTTCTATTACTTATATAATACTTTTGTCACTTCTGTTTTTATGTTCCTCAGTTATTAATAAACTATGAATGCTATATGAAAATGTATTCAAATTTATCCTATTACCACCGACTATTATTAGGAATTAATTAATGTATCACAGTAAAGTCTAATCTATGAATAAGTTGTTCTATTACTATTGTATTGACAGTACAAAGATATTCAATCATCTAATAAAACACCTAACAAAATCTATTCGAATGAAGTTCATTAAAATTATTCAAAACAAACCAGAAAACTTTTCAGCTGTCCCTAAGACTCCATATAACCATCCAGTTCCCTTAAAAATGTTGAGAATGACACGTTCCGAGTTTAAAAAACCATCTTCGATCACACGTGGGTACAAACTCCGCATCCGCTCGTCGCGTGGTGCCACACAGCGACGAGGCACGCAAACGTTGCAGGTATTTTACCCGTGGATCGACGCCAGCTAACTTTCCAACTCAAAAGAGAAGGAGGAAGAAAGTGAAACCAGCCGATCAATGAATGAAGATAGACTCTCGAAAAAGAAAGGGGGGAAAGGTGCGACTAGATTTCTGATAATCCGCGGATAATGAATAAAAAGAAGCGAGTTCATCGGAGAAGCCGGAAATCACGCGCTTATATAAAACACCGGGCGGTATCGTTTGACATGCAAGAAAGTCGGCAGCCTTCCCGAAAGGAACAGGACGTCCCTTTAACCTTATACAACGTCCTTTTCAGCCCAAGTCGTTTCTTCGATGAATAAAACACACGTTTTCCTTAAAAAAACTGAAATCCAGCGAACGCAAAACGAAACGTGCGCCTGGTCGCGTGGCCAGCGTTACGCAACGGTTTAAAAAGAAAGTTGATGCTCCGGTTCCTCTCATTCCGACCGAACCGGCCAGCTGCGAGTAATTCCACGTCGATCACGATTTAAACGTTAGTTAGCGCGTTGATAAGGAATAAACCATCGATATCACTCGATAACGCTGTCCGCGCAGTTAAATCAAACTCAAATGTTCCCGCCTTTTCGTGTCCCGACGCCAGTAATAGACGAGCGACGATCGTAATAGCTAAGGAACATCCGCGAGAAAGTATCGGTAGCTTTCTACCAACATAGAATCCGAAGTTTCCAGTTTGCGCGTAAAATAAACGCCTGAATATGCTCGATCGTTTACTTACCCCCGTGTCGACGAACCCGATATTCCTCCTTTCGATGGGTGCACTCGGTTATCCACTTTGCTGACAAGTAGGTAGCAATCCGAACACGTGACCAACTCGTTTTGCTTTTACACCGTTCGATAATGTATGCAACTTGGTTGCGGCCCATAGGCACGTACTAAACAAAGTTCAGTCTCACTCTTTCATCGGTTGCAACACTGTTCGCGAGAACTGGTACGGCGGACCAGCAAAAAAAGAAGGTAGCCGATGAAACGGTTACGTTCACTGTGTTATCCGATGAAAACGATAAAGAAAGTGATGGCCGAACACTGGGGGACACTGGTGGAGGACGTAACGATCCGCTGGTGCTAGGCGGCTGCAGAAGAACCGTCTCCCATGGGCGTGATTCTTCTTATAACGTTAGCAGTGGCTCTCAACCGCCTCGCGCGTGAAAAGTCGGCGCGCGAATTTCGTCACGGTTACGTCGCCCCGGGCCGTCCGGAGCCACGAAATTCCCGGGTATCGATGAAAGTGAAGCGATATCTCGGCAATCGGGGAACCGCGCCGCCTAATATCGCAACGGCTCGTCGCCGGAATAGAAGCGAAGAGGCCGCCGCCGCCGAACGAAGCCGATGGAAAGCCGTCAAGGGGAAATTGGCCGAACGAAACGCACGCTGCTCTGCCGGTGGCGACGAAGGTGGGCGAAATTTATGGCGTAATTCCAGCGCCGCGTGACTCGGGTTCGATCCAGCATTTTCAGCGATTTCCTGGGGCGACGGGATTGACGGGACTTGTAATCAGGAAGCTGGGGACTGCGGTTATAGAAATTAACGGGGGACACGGTAGTGTTGCTATCTGGATCCGAGATTGCTGCTGCCGGGCGGTTGACAGTTGCCAGAGTAAAGATAGAGGATGATTCTTGTTAACATTGTTCGTGATTTATGGTTGGAAGTAATCGAAGATTTGTCTTCGTGATTCAAATTGGGGATTTTAGGGAGATCCGGATATTAGAATTGAAGTTTGAGGATTTATTGATTAGAAATGGAATGTTTTATTGAATGAGTCGTTAATACTTCAGATTTTCGGAACTGTCGTTAAATATTGACGAATGTTGTAATCCTAAAGAAATAGATGAAGCTATCTTAGTTAATCTTGGAGAAAATTACGTTGATTATGGAAACAGGAGATAATGAACCCAGTTTTAATGGAGAGATTATATTTTCCTCGTGGACTACATTACTCTGCATCATCTCTGACGCGAGATTACATTCTGCACTTTAGCCACGTAACAATTCCATTAATTACGTGTCAGTTTTGTAACGCGCTTTCACGCATCTAAGATGAACACGTTTCTCGATTCATTGTCGTCGCCCGGCGTGTCCACTTTTTTCAACTACCCGTTTGTTGACGATTTGCCGCGGCGAGGCGTGGAATAGCTTCCCGTGATTCAACCGTTGATCGGGTTCATAGAGATTGTCACTTTCGCTTTCACGATCGCATGGTCACGACAAAGACCGCGGTGAGCTTCATCCTAGAAAGGCCAACGGGTTTCTTCCTCGCCGATTCAGCCGAACGCGTTTACGTAACAGTGTCGCTCGGGCCTACGTGTTACACGTATCCTTTTACCTACTTGGGTCAGAGCGTTTATAACTGAGCGTGTCTTTTCCCTTTCGAGCGATGGCTGCGATCGATATAATATCAAACCATGAATCTCCAAACCAGAATCCTACAAAATTCTACGAAGAAATTCTTTAATGGATTCCAGAAACTTTTCAAAGTTCTTTAAGATGTCTTCGAATGAATGATCTTTATAGATCTTCGATCTACCTATTCTCCAGAAATCAGGATCTTTAGAATCTTTCCCCCCAAAGATTAATCCCTTGCGGAAGAAATGTCAACATTTCGGCAAGATGAAATGCTCATGTTTCGAAGACTAAGCCACAAACAAATGATTTAATTACTCAAACACCATTAAATCAGCACATAGTTTCTGTTCTTCCTATCATTTAAGTAACTGATATATAATTTAGCTTCATCTGCTGAAGATTTCGTATGTTTCAAAGAATCTTCGTCTGCAAAGGATTAAAGAAGTTATCTAATGAATCTCAGAAACTCTAAGAATTCCTTACGAGATCTTGTATCCAGAGATTTCGCGTTCTCAATAAAGATCTCCGATCTAAAGATCCCTAGAGAAACGCAAAAATCATGCGAAGAATTTCTCGAGAAACCCAAAACTGTACAAAGATTTTTAGTAGATCCTAAGGATCTCCTACAGGATCCACAAACATCACTAGTCTTTGAAATTTAAAGTTCGTTAAGCTTCAAAGCTATCATTCAAAACGAATTCTATTCATTAATCAATCATATGATATACTATTAACAAAAATATTACTCTTGCGTCTTAATCATTAAAATTTAGAATTCTCTCAATGGAAGCAAGTGTGAAATAAAATAATTCCTTTTCCATTCTTGTTCGGAACCTACGTCGCCTCGAGGCCATCGCTAGTCATATGTATATGAGCCTGTAAGCGGAATAAATATATCTTCTTTACTTTCTCCAGTTAGCGCGGCTACTTCCGACACTCTCGCTATCCGCGCGGATCTCGGCGACCATGTGTTTATAAACAGCTCGCGGCCGCGCCGCGTGGTCGAGTTACGCTTCCACGGTGCTTTATTTTTGCAAAAGGACAATGGTTACGACATACGCGGCAAGCTTTTTCCGCCGGGAGAAAGTCCGGGATTTTTACGGTGCTCTTACGAGGAAAGATCGAACCGGGGGACGAGAAGATCTGGTAATTTTCCGTCGGATAATGCGGAGGGACATTCACGATCGAAAGTGTGGCATTCGGGTTGTGTACGTTATATCATACGGCGGGGATCAAAGGAAAGTTTAAACGAGAAACAAACATGCTAATTGCACCATTACGTGACGCGAGTGTTTTGCAAGAGCGATTGTTTTGTTCGAAACATATACATCACCCGATAACTGATACGATCGATGTATTAATAGACCGCGGCTCTCTATGGATTTATGGGAAATTCGAAAGTGCACGCAGAATGCACGTAATACAAAAATATTGAACATTAAACGAAACAAGAATAAACGAAATATTGAACAACCAACTGCACTGTTCGTATTTTCTATAAAGCACGGTTGTCCATGGTAATTCTATTTCTCTTTCTATTTTTACTTTGCATTTCAATATGGTGTTTCAATAGCTTCTCCTTAGATTTGATTTAAAAAATTAAACATTGTAATTAACCCAATGTTGAATCAGAGATATGTTAGTAAACGTAACTACCGATCAAACCGATTACACTTTATTTCCTCGATAACGCAATCGAGCATAACAACCAAACGTACACAGTAATCAACTTAAATTTATTCGAACGTACACACTGTGGTTAACTTAAATTTAGTCGAACGTACACATTGTGATTATCTTAAATTTAGTTGACCGCCTACACTGTAATTAACTTGAATTCACCGTAAAGACAGAAGAAAAAGATCCGAGGTCCGCGTCGCGGCAGAAAACGGAGTTGCATAAATCGTCGCAATTACATCGCTCGACATGAAACTCGACGGATTCCTTTCTCGCGTGCGCATTGTGCAAAAAGATATCGCGCGTTGATTCCTGAATAATCGGCCGCCGAAATGAGTCAATTTAACGCGTCCGGATTACGTGCGTTTCCTAGTGCGCGGACAGGCCCGAGGACTGCGATAAAATGCATCCACCCGGCGCTCGCGTTTCGCAACGCGCCGCGATTAGTCGTGGTACGCCGAGCAACGATTTCCTTATCTGAAATCCATTCTTGCTCGGATACTAATTACCGCGTTAATCATCGATTCATTCCGAGCAACACTTATCGATTATCGCTAATCAACGGTGTCGACCGATACTGAATTCCCTCGGAATATTCCTGAATCGACCCAATATCGGCCAACGAATCGGAGTCGCCGGTAATTTTCATGCTTCTCGAATTTATTAATAGTCCTGATCGACGAAAATTTGTTCTATAAACTGAATACGCTTGCTATTATGTAAACCGAGATAAATCGGCAGGGTAAAAGCGCTACGCGCATGCTTCGAATGCTCGCATCGCAGAAAGGCGCCGCTGCGAGGGCCTACGTAAAATGAAAAAGTACAATTACCGTTTACAACATATAACTTATGCATTTTAATGTGTTCCAGTGCATTCCGAACTGCGAATTCTTGTGCAATATAGGAGTGCACAGGTATTTGCATTGTAATCGTATTTTTTAAGGAACGAGGAAATGTAAATACGTAGAATGCATCGTCTACGCAGTGGTTCTCAAGAATATTTGAACAGTTACATTTTTAACTTTTAACCCTTTGCACTCGAGAGATAACTCTCAGTCACCAGGTGATTTGATGTAGCAGAATTATAATCTTATGTATAACACTGTGCTTCGTACGATGTATCGAAATGAAATTTTGTTTGAAACTTGTTTGAAAATTTTATTGAAATAGAATAGTTATGATTCTTAATTCACGTTTACATCTCATTGTGAAATATTGCAGATTTCTAGTGAAAAACTGTTGAGTGCAAAGGGTTAATATGTAAACTTTTATATTACAGTTTTCTATAGTTTACTAGAATATGGATACTTATCGAAATATAGAAACAAGTGATTCAATACTTTCCTCAACTGTCTTAATCGTAAAATATTATAATCAGACAACAGAAAGAACGTTAATATCTAGCACAAAAGAATTTTCGTTTGAGATATAGAACAGCTTCGACTACAGCCTAGAAGACTAAAAAAGTGATCCATAAAATTCGATCGAAGGATAACGTTTCCTATTACAGAAGCTGCTCTGTTCGGAAATCCCTGACCTAAAACGTTCACCCACACCTGCGACGATCGTCGTCTGTGAGAGCACCGTAAGAATTTGATTAATTCGTTACGTAAACGTTTCTCCGGCCGGATTACGTAATTTATACGAAAGAAAAGAGCCCAGCTTCCTCTGCGTGAGTCAAGAATTTCTCCAGCGAGGAAACGGATATTCGAGATCATTTCGATCTCTTTAAACAGTGGAATTGATCGACGAACTAGCAACGTTGAAATCTGTTTGAATTTCTGTAGAAAGTATTCATTTTTCCACGGTGTCTTAATCTTTGGTAAACGGGTGGCCATTTTGTTTAAAAAGAATTTTCGTTTTACGCAAGTTTTATAAATATGTTAAATTTCCTGCGTACCATTCACTGCGCCTGTGAAAATTACATGTGTGTGATCAATTGAATCGAACGAATTCATAAGTACTATAATGAAATAAGAAATGAACAATTAATCATCATGATCGATTTATCATTGCATGGGGAATAACAGGGCATTGTTTTGTTTGCATTCTATTTATATAATTATCTTCGTTCTCAATATTTATGTTTATTGTTGTAGTTAATATATATACATATATATTAATATTAACAATAATAATAATGATAATAATAATAATATTAATATTATTAATCCTTTGCGGACGGATGTCGGCATTTCGGTGAGAGGAAATTTTCAGATTTGGAAGACTAAGTCGTGGAAAAATGATCTAATTAGTCGAACAGTAAAAGATCAGCAGTTTCCTCTCTTTCTATTAATTAAGCAATTGATATATAATTTAGCTTCATATATTGAAAGTTTTGTACGTTTCGAAGAATCTTCGTCTCCAAAAGGTGAATTCATTACTATACTAACCCTTTGAACTCTGTAGGCTCCAAAATTGCACCAGTTATAATATTGAATATTTTAATGAATCTTGAAACTACCCTAAAATTATTCGATTTTCCACACACCCAAATTTTCCACTGAGAAGGAACATGAAAGATCAAACGAAACGTTATAGAATTTCTTATTTTCGCTGGGAATACTATAAAAATTAGTTGATAAGAGCAGATATAAATAGAATGCAAGAAAAACAATGCTCTATTATTCCCTGTGCAAAGATCAATCCATCGCAGGTGAATATTTCGTATCGTCGATCGATCTACAAAAGAGTCGACCTAGGGCTCGCGTGACAGGCGAACGATGCACAGCCCGAAAGCGACCATTGTCGCGGGAGGGAGCGGGAGTTGGCGTCCTTCGGATCGCTCTGTTGCGCAACTGCCGCGAACTTGTGAAATTTCCGGATGAAAGGGTACACAGTCCAAGACCTTAAACTTTGCAGCTGCCGCTCCCGCCTCCGGCCTTTAGGAAGACGAATCCCCGACGACGTGGGAGCACCGCCGGTGTAGAAAGTTGCGGCGTCTACCGGGTGGCACTTAACCGGCTTCACCGAGACCGATGGCAGACAAAGGACGTTCCAACGAATTTTTCGACTCCAACGAGAAACCGTGGAATGATTTATTTATATTAAGTTAGACAAATCAATAGGCTGCTCACGGATAGCTGTAAACACTGTGAAATTAGTAGATATTCTAATGGAAGGATGATGTAACATCGATTAAAATGTTTCATGGTGATTAAGAACTGACGGATGTGAGATTGTTAGATGAAACTAGAATTGCGAGTAAGTTTAACGATTACAAATAGTCAACAGAAACATTAACGGTGTGGGTTTAATTATGCTAATGAATAGGTTTAACACTGGGTTCACGGAGCACGTCTGACTTATATTGAATTTTATAAACATTGTTCGCAAATGATTAGATCGATAATAACGAATAGGATCTCGTTATCTACTGTAAGATTATAACTTCATTTCATGCGAATCAGTCGATCGATTAACAGATTACTGAAACTTAATGTTAGGAGTACCTTCATTAACCGTTGCAAAGTATCACGTTACTTTCTTACGCGTAATTATATAATCGTTTCCATTTAGTATACCTGGAGCAATAATCTGTCGAAGTATAAATACTCAACACTGCTCCACATATACGCTGTGATTCGAGGAAATTAATCTGATCAAATGTAGAAAATCATTTTCCATGATCAGCAAACTGTTACCGGAATTTATGTAACGCAACACTTATGCAACGAGCATTTCGCTAATTATCTCAGATCGAATCTTATCCACTGATCAGTGATTTCCGGATCCTATGCACCGCGAAGTTTCGAAGTGATCTAGTTTTTCCGCTTCGGATGCCAGATAACGAGATAATATCGTCCTCTCGCTGCTCCATGGATCATCCGCCCCGTGATCACGTGACACTGTGATGGAGGCTGCGAGGCTTCGTAGTCTATTTACTCTTCGCTCCATCGGGGTCGAAGTGTCGCGCTTCACGCGTCGATTGGCTAATTAGTCCGTCTGGCGTCGGTTAAGTAACAATTATAGTCCTCAGAATCTTCCTCCGAAGCTGAATCGTTGGCTAGTGCTAGGCTGAAAAGGAACATTTATTGCTCGTTAGTCAAGCAGAATTATAACACGGTGCGCAGAGGTCAAAGGTGAGAGAAGCGACGTTCTGTTTGCTCGCATCGTGTGCGAAAGAAATTGCAAGATTCAGGTCAACGCTTCGATGATCGTTTACGCGTGACTTTATCAAACGTGTGCAAATTTGATTTTCGCTGATTGTTAATCAGTGCGATGATTAGGTACGACTAAATTGGAAGACGGGATTGAAGATTTTATGAAGGAAAGGAATAATTGTTTGCTCGTATTTGCATAAGTGTATAAAAATCAACGTTCCAATTATATGCAATTTAATCGCGATCTCTACACGATGCACAGGATACAATAAATCTCAGTTGATCATCGTTGATTATGCGCGATAGGCGTAACGCGATGAATTAATGAACTGATTCGTAAATAAACTTGGATAACGAATCTCGCTTCGATCGGAGTTCATCAATATTCATATCGGAACAGTCGCAGTGTTAGAGGACCGTTATATAAATATTCGTTGCGAAGCAATAAAAAATTGGAAATCTAATTTACTGAAATTTCTATTATACACGTTTCTTATCGGTCGTCCTAATACCTCGATATCAGTCGCGCGAATACATTATCTCTCCTCGCCAGCCGATTGCGAAACGAAACGATGTACCATCTTGTAAGCGAGAGAAAAAAGTGCGTCCCGATTATAAATATTCATCGAAGCGGACGTTGAGCCGGAAACACTGCAAAGTCGGCTCGCGGCTTTCGCAATGTCGGCGTGCATTGGTTCTCTCGTCGAATCGCGCCGTGTATTTTTGAAAGGTGAGACAGAACCGGGACGAAGCCGGCCGGCTGCACGGATCACAGGACGCGGACGACAAACAGGTGACTAGAAATTTCGCAAATCGTTTACAGGGGTCAGACAACATCTTAAACGCGACGAAAAACCGGCTTTCTTTCGCAAATGGAAAGTGAATGGCCTTCGGGACCGGCGCCACGTCGGCGAGCACGTTATTAGCTGAAAAAAACATGGGAAATTACGTTTAACCAGTTATCTGGTCCGATTTAGAGTGCTTCATTCGCAGCGCTCGCGTCCGTCCGCTCGATTGCCTTCGCGATTGTGACGCGGATTTCGACCTTTCGACCGATGACACAGTTGCTAATTGCTCCTCGAAGAAAGGATAACTGTGCTCGTCGCGGCATTCATTTTAACTCTAGGCTTACATTTATTGTACATTCTATTGTTCCTAAAAGAATTGATGCTCGTTTATTTAGATTGTGGAAACATTTGCAAAATAATATTTCTAAGATCCAATATGCGTCGATTTCACGCGTTCCGTAAACCTAGTGTTAATATATTATAAAGTTCACTTTTTTCGAGATTAATTATTCGTGATTTTCAATTTTGAGACGTTACATTGAAACATTTGTAATAGAAGATACGAAGCTTTGTTTCTGTAACTTAAAGACGTTCCATCGTTCCATTTTGAAAACTACTAGATTTTAAAGTACTAGAATTTCTTCGTGGTTCGAATTGCGTATTGATTTTAGTCGCGTCGAGCACGAATGTTTAAATATTACCGACGTGTTGAAAGGTCAAACATTGTAGTCTTCTCACTACGAGATGTATAATTTGAAGAAGGAGCGTAGAATGCTCGCGAACACGGCGGTTTCCACCCAGGAAATGCGAATATTCGCAAGCGTTAACACGATATGCCAAGGTTGTCAACTTCCTAGCCCTGGGCATGATGTAAAATATCCCCTCCAAAATATTTTCCACGCTACATTCGCCGGCTATCGTAATGTTTCCATCTAATTAACACTATTTGCAAATCGCTGGATAACGTTGTTAACCGTGGCGATTAACATACAGCTACGGGTTTTTGCGACGTGACGGGGAAAAACTTTTTCAAACTTCTGCTGTATCTAATTACTGCATATTATCGTTGCTGCCCGTAGGTTTCCCAGTTTTTCCGATGGACACGTTTCTCGCGACCGTGTTGGGCAAAGTTTAATCAGAGCAATGAATAATCTCTTCATTACACTCAGATTCAACAAATTGAATTTATTTATTACCTTTGAGTCGAATAACCTTTGCTGATTGCTGCGTATAACACGAGAAAAGTAAACAAGTTCAGTATCGAAGGAAAGATATTCAGAATAACGAACAAATTCAATCTAATCTAATAATTAACGAATAACAGATAAACTGAATTTATATTGAACAGCTTTCAGTCAACATGCTAAACAGACAACATTGCCTTGCTATTGAATTTCTAAATGTAAATAAGTAGCGATTAATAAACAACGAACAAATATTCTCTACACTAATGACAAATAACTCGAGCAACGATCGACGATTTATTCCGATTCCAACAAAGTTGTCCCCTGTAATGGCCGACACCGCGCCTGACAAACGGCAGAAACGAAATCGGGGAAACGTCGCGATTATCGTCGCTCGAGTTTCTCGATATCGCATAAAACGGCGATTTAACGGTGGCTACCGGCAATTCGCAGGTACCACCGTGACTTTCACGGCCCGTTAACGTTACTGCCAAGTGCACGGGCAAGGAACCGATCTGAAACGCCGCCGCGGCGTAGGTGGTGCCGCTTGAACGGCGGAACGCGATCTTCCGCGATTATTCATAGGTCACACGGTGAAATGTACTTTCACCTTCCGATACGCGTAGCCACCGTTCTATGCATTATGGGAAACCCGACGCGAACAACGTTTATATCCTCCGATTTAACGAGGAAGATTCTCTTCGACGGAGTCGGCCTCGGAGATGCTTCTAAATCCATTCGAACGCGATGGTTCAGAGGTCAATCGAATGAAAACGGAGGAAGTTTGGCTCCTCTGGCTATAAGGAACTCTTTCGTCGACACTTCCTGGCTGTATGAAATATTCGAATTTAGCGAGACTAAGCGTTGTTGCTTGTCATCGGAGGATTCGAGGAATGCGCGGCGGCCTTCCGAGAGAGCGACGCGTTACGGAATTTCTCGCGAATCTCGGGAAAAGCGGATTAGAGATCATCGATACGATGAAAGCGAGGTGTAGAGAGTGTACCGTGAAAATAGCAATTGTTGCAATTGGGTGCCAAGATTCCGGGAAGGAAGAGAAAGCATCGAGGACGACAGCATTCTCCGTTGCACGTGAAGATTCATCGTGTAGATCAATTATTAATGTTTCTAGCGAATCAGTTGACGAATTGATTGCTGAGTTGTAAACTGTACTAAGCAGATTAGTGTGTAGTAGTGAATGATATTAATGATTGCCTTGGCAACTGGCTACTCTGGTATTTTGAAAGTCTGTTCTACGCAATTCTGCTTCGTTTTTGGGAAAATTTAAAATAATTTCGATTTTCATTTCTTAGACAGTTTCACTTCGATTTTCGCTTCGAAAGTTAAGAGTTAAGTATTGTGAGACTGGAATTCTGTAATTGCAGGCACTTTAATTGACGAAGGTTGAGCGGATTATTGAGAAATTGCTGAACAGTGCAGCGTCGATTAAGGAAGCGTACAATAATTTTGCGCGATGAAATCCATTGGCTTCAGTAACACGCTAGATCCTTAATTGATCGATTCATTGAAATGAACGATACCACTGTAGACGAGAAACAAGACAAGCAATGTCTACTTTCTTCTCTATTTAGTAGCAAGCGAACAATGTCAAGCAGTTATCGCGTCGCTAAACACCGTTAAGTATGTTAATGACTTCCGCGAGTTTCTTCTTTCACCGGCAGCGGCGACAATTATGTTAATTAATGCAGGCCACCGAATATATACATTTCTTGGGACGACTTCAGCGCATTGGTAATTCGCACCTCGGTAATTCATTGTTTTTCATCAAGGAATCACCGTAAGAAACAACACAACTTCTTCGTTAATCCGAGAAATTCATTTTCACCTTGATCCCTTGAATCAATTTTCATTAAGATACTAATTTCCCTCTTCTGAAAGAGAGAATATCAATTGTTCTACGAACGACAGAACAAACTGCAATGTAAATGTTAAATCTAGCGTTAAACGGTCGTCGTGGGCGTAGAGAGCCGATCAACGACCCGATCTTCTCCGTTCCGGGGCGTGCAACGATCGTTACGTCACCCGCGAAATCGCATCTCGCTCGCGAACACAACGACATCGTTCTCCGCGCACCTTCCCTCGGCAGTCCGATATTTTTCCCCGTGCGATTACGTAACCCGCGATCTCATAACGCGTCACGCACCGGTCGCACACGCGTCCCCGCTCGAAAACTTGTCGTGGAATATTTTTTCGTGCAGTCATATTTCTGCGAATGATCGCTGATCTCTTCCGCGGTAGAAAGTCGGGGATCGATCGTTCCGGCCGGTCGAAAGTAGGTGATTTTGGAAAGTCCTTCCTACGGATCGATTCGACGAGATACAGGACCGAAATGTCGATCGGCGGTTTTTCTGGATTGAGATGGATCAACGAGTACCTACGTCGACACAGGAGTTATTAAGTACTTTGTGGACGAACGTCGGGATTTTGTCGAGATCGAACTTTCGTGTTTGGAACACCAAGTTGAGTTGGAATATCATTAACCCCTTGGTCTATGATTTCTTCCTCAAATCTGATCGATACGGCTACTTTGTGATTAATAATTTATTGGAAAAAGAGAAAACTTCTAAGCATATGTTGTCTACATTTCCTTTTAGGTATAACAGTTGATTATAGAGGAATAATATTTACTTTGAACTCGAATGAACTGACTAATATATATTTTTGTTGAACCATGAAAATCTTCAAGGGGTTAAGTTACTAATGATTATCAGTGTCACGATCGTTACAGTTACATCCGCTTTTGTTTTATCTTTACGTAACGCCATCTCAACACGCCTACGCGGCTGTTTCTTTAATCACGAAGACAGTCGACCGCGTAACTTTTACGCAATCGGTCGGCGACCACACAATTCATTTAACCAATTACCGAACGCCTTTCCTCGGTGACCCAATTGTTCCAGGCAGCAAGAAGAATTGCCGTGAACGAATATGGACGTCAAAGGCGATCTCGTTTAATACTAAACGCACCGCGACCGGTCGAACGACCGGTTTTGAAATTTCATCGAAAATTCTGCGTGCTCTTTCGTTGATTTCATTCGATATCGATTCTTGTATTGTCTGATTGATCGGTTCTTCAATTCTTATGTTTTCTTTCGTTTCCGTTTCGTTTAAGAAGAATTCATCTTCTAATTTGTTTCCTTTTATTTGGTGACTAGCTATTAATTAATCTCCGATTAATCATTTCTTCAAATCTTATGTATCCACTGAGAAGAATTCATCTTCTAACTAATTTTCCTTAATTTTGTAACTACTTATGTGACTGGCTACGGCAGAAATAAATATACAAAGCGACGGTGCGTTTAGTATCAACAATCTCAGGCGAGAAAGCTACCGGATGACGTATAACGCGATCGAAAATCGGTTGAACGGATGCAACGGTGACACAAGTGGCGAATCGGAGGTCCGGGTGTTACGGTTCATTAGATACGATCGCGACGGATCGATTCAGGTCGGATTGAAAGTGCGCTGACGTGTGCTGCATCCTTGAATTATCGCGCGTTGGTAATAAGTAATTCACCGATTGTGCATGTACGCGATTTCAATCGTTACGTGACAAGTGTTATTACTTTCTTATCACTTCGTAATCTTTAGTAACGGTGCAGTGAACTGGGATTATCTTTTCTTCTGAAATTTGAGCGTTATACCTTCGATTAACGAGAATTAATTTGCAGCTTCAAACTGAATGCGGTAAGTTTGATCGATTGGATGCAGTAATTCGATTAATTGAAATTGATATGCTTTAAATTATAATAGATATAAACATTATTCAACTGACGTATTATTGTCAGTTTATAACCCAAGCCAAGACACTGTAAAAAGCATAAGGACACCAAGAAACTTGTCTTTATTGTTCACAGGATTATATGTAGGGTAATGATTTATATTTCTCTTTGACACAAGGGACAAGTAACAGTATCAACAGCAATACGAACAATATCAACATTATCAACAGTAACACGAACAATATCAACGTTATCAACAGTAATAAAGTTCACAAGGTCAACAGCTCGAAAAGAATGCCTCGCGAAGAACTTAAACGTAAGAACCAAGCATACTATCGATTACACAATCTGTCTCCCATTTCAGTGCAGTATAGAGAGCAACGTCCTCTCACTTCATGATTAATTTCATATAACAACACCAATGAATTATCGATCCCAAGTGAACTAAATTCAAACAAACACTATATTAACCAAAATTCTCATGCAAAGTCTCAATGCAGTTTACATTACAATTACCGTCATTATTCCACTGACGTTTACATTATAACTAATAAATATCCAAACAGATAACCCAGAAGACCAAACGTTTCAAATGAAACACGTTCATACAAATGTTTCCTCGAACTTCGTTTATCCGAGAAACGCGAGCAGGATCTTTCGTCGAGCCTAACACGCTATATCCGTGGGAAATGTCGATCAAAATCTCACTCGTCGTGGTGTTGTACGAGTGTTGTTCTGCGAGGTCACTCGGGGGGGAGGTGTCAGCGGTGCCGCCGCGTAAGGGCTCGGCGCGCCATAATTAGGGCGTGGTGGCCCGTAAGTGGGGGACGGCGAAGGGGTCTCTTCGGAACTACCGGAGGACGCGCCCAGGATACCCATAAGCGCGTTTACTAGCGACGTGACGATCTTTAATACCGCGTTAATTATGTCTTTTATCGAAGAACCGAGGAGAGCTAGTGGATCCGCGCCCGCAGACATCATACGCTGGAAAGTTGAGAAATAGAATGTTCATGAAAATAGAATGAATAGACACACTGTGGAGGTACCACGTTAACACTTTGACTGCCACGTGAACATTCGTCAGAACTCCCATGTACTCGAAACAGTTTTCTTCGTTAACCAGAAACTAAGGAATCAAGATTCTTCTTAATAACTGCTCCATTATCTTTCTTATGTCTCGTATATCCAAGAAAATTCGGTTCGTTCGATACGTCATGAAAGAAATTAATGTCCACGTTTCTCGAAAATATAGTCACGAATTCGGGTGACGTGGCGGTTAAAGTGTTACAAGTTGATCATTGGTTCAAAGGTGAACAGGGGAAAGGGACTCTTTCAGTTACGACCCTCGGCGTTCGAATGGTCATTATTGGCGAGCATCGTGAGCAAGAGTCTTATCTCTCTTCAGTTTTGAACCAAAGATCGGTTTGACTAATGGACCTCTAAAATACTTTATTATGTGGACTACTTTTGTTTCGTAAATATAGATCCTGTTTGATTTGGATCTTTAACGGATTGGAAGTATTAGAATTATTATCATTACTCGTTCATTAATTCACGTTTCCCTGAACTAACGCGTAATTAATCAGAAAGTGAAAACATCTCTTCTTGTCTCTAAGAAATTTGTTCCTGGAGAGTAATTATAAGCAGCATTATTACAACTCGAATAGTATCATTTTTAATTATCTAACCAGGAACTGAAGTTAAACTTTCTTTCAGTCTGTTACGTGCTCGGGAATAAAGTAATGAATGACGTTCCTTGAAAAAATGTGTACCTAGGACTGTGTCATTTTTCTAATTAATTTAGTTGAGGTAGAGAAGAAAGGGGAGAGAAATGGTGGAAAGAGAGCACTCACGCGATTGTAAGACTGACCACCGTAGCTGTAATCGCCACCATAAGTGGCTGGAGGGGGTCCATAGGTGTCTCTCGGCGCACTCGAGCCTGCGCTGGTTCCAGCCACCGATCCTGCGACTATCGCTTTCACGAGACTGGTTATGTCCGATCCACCTTTACCGTACATACCCTGAAAAAGGACCAATCGCAACAGAACCATTAGCAATCGCGTTCATCGCTCGGAAACTATTTTACAGAGCTACTTCGATTACATGTATCGCTTTAAAACTATCGTACGAAACCACGTCGATTACATTTATTGCTTTAAAACTATTTTAGACTTATTGCGTTAAGTCGATTCTATCAACCATCGACGTATTTCCATTCCTGTTAGAAATTTGAATTCGAGATCGGCGTGAATGTCACTCTTGTTTGGAAAATGGTTCGTTAGCAATGGACACTTGTTCGGAGACGACCGATTCACTAGCAATGGACACTTGTTCGAAATACATCCATTCGTCAGCAATGGACACTCATTCGAAAACGAACGGTATATTAGCAATAGGCAATTGTTCGTTAACCGTAAAGTCAATGCGTACTTTGCTAAGACTAGAGACGACTCCTGAGACCAGGTTCGTCAGCATCGTCATCTTCCCAGGGCCAGACTGGAAATATAAACGGTTGTGTGAAATATAGTATTGAATCGATACGATCGATAGAAGTAATGACAATTACCTCGCTCAACGGACCGGATAAGTTTTGTATTAAAGTAGCGGAGTTTGATCCACCGTCACCTGGAGCCTGAGGATTCAATTATCTCGTCGACATTAGTGACTACTGTAATACTCCGCCAATCGGAGGCTAGTTAACGCTTTGACTGTTATTTGTCTCGCACACAGATTCGTTGGTCAAATTTACAAATCAATTTGTATCGTGGATTAAACAAAAAGGAATTTTTTCAGAGACATTTTTATAAATCTACTTATAAATTCTCATTAGAGTAACAAAGTTTTATATTCAAACTTTTATCTTATTGAACGAACTAATTCTATTTTATAGAATTTTCATTGATATTGACAGTCTAAGTGTTAGTAGGCATCTCAATGAACGCGTTCGAATTAGTCGATTTGAATAATCAAGAGAATTAATAATTGATTCTGTAGAAGACTTTTCCGGTACTTAAAGCATTAACAAGATCGTGGTATTTACATTACTGCTCTGTCTGCTCAACGGTACTATCAGGGGACCGGAAAGCGGTCCAATTAGCGGAGCAATGAGTTGCAGCAGCGGCGTTAAAATCGCGGCCGAATCTCCCATTCCGTCGGGCCCCTGAAACAAGCGCCGTCATTAAGCCGCCTTATATAATCGTGTTAACCTTCAACATTTAGAATTATGTTATTCCTAATTTTTACTATTTTATGTTACACACGTGCACAGTTTAAGATTCATCCGAATCTTAAACTATATTTTTAACGCGTTAACTGCCACGTCGGTGTTTACATACTGTTACCAGAATTTAAAGTAAAGTTTGAAGAAGTATGAAACTAGGTAACGATAATACATCATTATTTTTTAACAATATTCACGTTGATTGTGAGCGAAACAAAGATTCTTTTGTTCGATTTTAGAAACATTTTCAACGAATTTCTGACGATTAACGCGTGAACCGAGTGCAAATGGGAATCGACAACTCACTCCGCTGATTTGCAAGAAAATCGGCACCAAAATCCCGGGGATGTCGATACCTGGCGTGTCTTCATCTCCCTAGAAGTAGGTTGGACATGTACAAGTATAATTATTCGATACAGGAATGTTTCTATCAAGATGTTCAAAGATTTACGTCCGATAGATCTTGAAGAATCGGAATGGCAGCTTCGAGGACCTCTACGATGTCTGTGTCCGTGTTGGGCTGAAAGAAAACATAGCTGTAGGCGTTCTCAAATTTGAAATTAAAATAAATCTATTAACAGAGACAAGCTTAAGTTCCTAATATTTAATGTACAAGTGTATACAATGATTATACATACGAGCAAGGTATCTTTCATACAGGGTGTTCCGTTCAACCGAGTAAGGCTAGCTTCCAAATCATGGAATCATTAATATTCCATAGAAAATTCTTTATATTTCAAAAAGGTATCTTACAAAGAGTACAAAGAAGTTATCAATCAATCTATGAAATTCTTATTAGAAAGTGATTAATTCTAAAACAACCCTTGAGCATCCAATTATAAAGAGCTAAGATGAAATTGATACTAAATTCCATGAAACATTCAAGTATATTATTCAAGCAATTTGAAATCATTCTTCCTCGCGCAGCTTCCACGGAACACCCTGTATCCTTACGTCGCTAAGATCCTCCAACACAGGGCCGACGAGCTGAAGAAGCTGGATCACAGCTTGAATAGATCCACCCTCTTCCTCGTCTTCGTCGTCATAATCCTCCTCCGACTCGCTCTCGCTAGATCCTTCGTCGCTGCCCAATTCTTCTTTATCGTTATCGTTGTCCTCTTCGCTTTTATCCTCGGAACTGTCCCCGTCTTCGTCGTCGTCCTATAAATTGAAAATTCCCTTGCTGAGGAAATCCTGCGAATTTCCCGCGCGCTAATTACAGAGGAAAGAGCAGCTAATCATAGGAAGAAAGTAAAACGTACCTCGAGCTCTTGCGCCAGAGACGTCTGATTACGTCTTCCGTCTCGCGACGCGGACTGAAATAAACGAATCGATTTCAATAAGTGTCCATTGACCGGCCGAACAAAGGAAACGGAACCGCCGAGCCGCCATTTCTCCCGAAAGGGGCGTGCGGCTCGATCGAGCGGACAGTGGAAACCGTCTAACGCGGATACGGTGCCGTGCCGCGCCGACCGTCCCGCCATTTTGCGCGGACAATGCTCGTGTGCCTGTCGGATGCGTGCCACGAGAAACGATACTCTCGTTTTTCTTCCTATTTTCTGTCCCGCTTCTTTTTTCGGTTTCTTTTCACGGCAATTTAACACGGCTTGATAAGCGACCGAGCAATCGTGTCGTTCTCTCCCTTACGCTCGCGCGCACGTGCCTCCGCACGCGAGTTATGTAACCGGCTTTGATTCAGACGTATTATCGAAGAGAAACAGGCACATTTTCGTTTGCAGCGGGGCGGTTGCGTAACGGGTGTGTTAACCCTAGGGAGACTGAGGAGGGGTTGCTGGACGGTGGGAGTTTCAGTGGTTTTAGGGGTTTTATTGGTGTGGTGATAGGATTTTGTGAAATGGCTACTGTTGGTGTGGTGGATACTTTGTATTGTAACAGTAGAGAATTGGGAATTGAGAATTGTAAGTTGTAAGTTGTAAGTTAAGAATTGGAAATTGTAAGTTATAAATTGTAAGTTGAGATTTGGAAATTGTAAGTTGTAGATTGTAATTAGAGTCGGGAATTGGAAATTGGGAATAGTAAATTGTAAATTGTAAATTATACATTTTTTGTTATGCCTTGCATTATTACTTGCAATATGTGTAAGACAATACTTCGTTCGAATACACCTGAAAACATTCTTTTCTTTGTCTTCACTTAAATCTTCGAAAACTAAATAATCTCCAGACTTCAGGATTTCTCTGGAAATTCCCTGGACTGGCCAGATAAAATTTGCGAAAGTGATGTTGAAATAAAAGATTCATATCCTCTCCGACGACGATATTCTAAAAATATGTAATTGCCATAGGCGATCATATATGTAACTTTCATTGTATACAAGCTTTTCTCTTTTTCTGTAGAAAGTTTCATGTTTTGACAATATTATACGAGATGCTTACGTAAAGATGACATTTTATTTTCTAGTTTCCCTGCATTAAGACATTGCGTTCGATACATTCGATTGCGGTAATAAATTTTTAACCGAGCAGTGACCAAATTAAACACATAGTAAACGTACCGTATAAAACGGACCTTGAAACGTTTAACGTCGTACAAATAAAAATCGAGATCCTTGAATGACACGTCGAATGATCCTTGTTCTACGTACATATGTGCGTTTCGACTTAACAAGTCTTCTTATGCAATGTTCTTCGATCTATTAGCGAAGTACGAATCTTAGTCCTCGAAAGTCAGTGTTATTCATCTCGAGTATACCTAAATAAAATAAAAAAAATACCCCTTTCCATAATGAGCAATCAATATCAATGATAAAAAATATATCAAAGCGATAGATTTATCTAATACTGTCGTATAAAATTGTTACTCTATATTTCAACCATAATGCGAGGTCACAAGAAAGTTAAACCTAGCATTTATTCAATTTCTTTAGATATACACATTTATCCGTAGCGCCTTTCACCGCGTTAATTAACTTAAACCACAATTTCCGTCATTTTTTCCCCGAGCTGAACTACTTTGACACACGTGTTCCTTTCTCCGCTTTGAGCCTCCGTTACTGGCGACACCTTGTCCCGATCTCGTCAGCCTACTTTTACTTCACTCCCAATAGGAGATGGGACAGACAATTCTGATTGGACAAATTTCAACGCCGTATAATTACCTTAAGAAATACATAGCAGCAGCTAGGCTCAAACATTTCTGTGCTGCAACCTTTTAAGACTCCTTTCAAATTCCTTCATACATATTATAAATTGATATAAAACATAATAAAACATAGTTCACTGCTATATCTTTAGATATAGAACACGAAGCTGCTACGAAAACCTGTAGAACACCTATAAGCTACTTTTATAAATATCATAGATAATGTAGATGTTAACACCTACATATACTTAACATCCACATTGTCTCAGTCAAAGTCACGCATAAATAATTCATCCCCTGAGAATGGTGGCAAAACCAATCTTCATAAATACCATACAAACTCCAATCAATGAAACTTAATAATACTACGTACTAAAATTCAGTCATCAATTCATAATCGTAGATCTTTCCTTAAAACTCACCGGCTGCTGGGGATAAGTCTGCGGCCTCTGAGGGTAACTCTGCTGCTTCTGGGGGTAGGACTGCGGCCTCTCGGTCGGCGCAGCGTTCTGCGCTGCCGGGAATCTCAAAGGCTTCAGCGGGGGCGGCGAAAGATCCACCGACAAACTTTGGTTCCCACTGTTACCATTAGGCTTCCTCCTAAGCGCAGCGAACGCCTTGATGATCTGACCGAGCATCGACGGCTTCTTCGTCTTCTGCTTGCTCGAGCTGCCCTCTTTCTTCTTCTGCTTGCTCGAGCTACCCTCCTTCTTCTTCTTCTTCTCCGGTTTCTTCTTCTCCTCGTCCCTCGTAGTATTTAGCTGCTCGATCACTTCAGTGCCGTCATCGAACACGACGTTTATCTGGCCCGACTCATTGGTCATCGTGTAATTCGTGTCGAAATACGGAGGAAATTCATCGGGCGGGTCTCTGGTAGGTACAGCGAACACCTTATCATTCTCGGTTTTCGACGTGGTCGGTTCGATCTTCGCTTCTCTCGTGAACGTGATCACCGCTTCGAACGGGACGTTGATGACCGGCTTGACGGCGTTCGTCAAATTCTTCGTAGCTAACTCTAGAGTCTTGATAGGCAACGGGATTTCCTCGTTGAAGCCGAGCGGTCTGATCGTCGAGAACCTGAAGTCTATCGGCAGGACGCCTAAGTTGCTGGAGATGTTCCTCTCGATGCCATCGAAGAAGTACCTGGTGGCGAACGAGTCGGTGGAGAATCTAGCGTTATCAGTGGTCACGGGCAGGTAGGCCCTGGAGGGAGGCGACACAGTCTCGGTCGTCTCGAAGATGACGCCGTTCTTCGCGGTGAACGAGGGTCCGAAGTCTGGGAACGTCGGGACGAACGGGAGAGCGGGCTTCAGCGAGTTGGCTAGCCCGAAACCCTCTTTGATCAGCGGCTCCTTGATCTCCGGCTTCGCTAGGTTTATACTTGCCGTGATCTCCAAAGGACTGTGCACAGTGGTGTCACTGATTCCCAAGTTAGCGAACGTGGTGGGTCGAATGCCGAGGAAGTTCTTCGAGCTCAATGCACCGGCGCTGAACGCTGGCAGGCTGGACTCTTTCCTCGGCGGAGGAGTAGTGTTCACCGGAACCCTGTTCTTCTCGGGGTAGCGATTCGTGTTCTGAATCCTGAACTCCTCAGGGCTCTTATTGCGCGCCGGAGTCTTCTGGTTCCCGAAATTCTGATTCCCCAGGTTCTGAACAGCGCCGAAACCGTTGAAGCTTCCCAGGTTGTGCAGGTTTCCTAGATTGCTCCCTAAGTTCTTGATGCTGCCGAAGCTAGCCAAGCTACCCAGGTTGTTCAGGTTGCCCAGATCGTTCAGGTTCTCGGCGTACCTAGGCATGTCGAAGTTCTTCTGGTAGGTCCTCATGGTGCCCGCGGGCCTGCCAGGGTCTAAATTCTTGAACCCCGAGGTCTTGATGCTCTGCGCCTGCTTGAAGTTACTAGGATTCCTAGCAGGCTCCACGGGACTAGGAGTGGTGTCTTTGACGGTAGTCAGCGTGATGTTGATCTTGGACGCCATGAGGCCCATCACGTACTTGGCCCAAGCCACGAGATCATCCTTCGAGGCGATCTTCAGCGGCAGTTGTATCTCCAGGATCTTAGGCACGTTGGAGAACCCTCTGGGGTCGCTTTCCTCCGGTGATCTTTTAACCAGCGGCGCTGACATGGAGATCACCAGGTGCGTCGCTATCAGCGCGAACAGCGGGTAGGAACTTGGCAGTCTCCTCGACAGTAGGAAGTACATTTTGAAGCGGTTTGTCCGGGACTGTCTGAATCCGCTCGGAAACTTGCGCGACGAACTGGCGGCACTCAGTCGTCGAACGTCCACGCGGTGTCGTGCGAGTTTGGGCACGCTGACGTCATTTCCGCGAAATCGACGCACCCTGCGGCTCGTGCATCGATCGTAGACAGTGGCCTTTGCGTGGACGGTTTCAGAATTCGCGTCGCGCGGTCCCCATGTCGAACGATCGCCGGGGCTGCGGCGACGAGTAGCGAAACGATGAAAAATGGGGAAAATCGCGATCGTCGAACGCGACGGGGAAACTGAACGACCCATCGGGAAATGAATGTTTTATAGTGGGCGACGGATCGGCCGGTCCCTTTCCTTCCTGTTCGTGCAAGCGTGCACTTTTCCCGTGCATCGGCCGCCGTCGGTCTCGATATCGACGCTGTTAATGATAGCGTATCGCTAAGCGAGGACTGCGTTCACTTCCGTCGTTGCGCTCGCCGTTGCGCAGGGAGGGTGCAATTACTCGGCGATCGGGGTTCGTGCGCCGCGCGGAACGCACCCGACGACAGCACCGGGCTTTCGCAATCGACGCGGATCGCCTAATCCGGGGAACGCGCGCGGAAACGGTTCGCCGCGGCGCAATCGCGCCTGCGACTTTGCTCATCGACTTTCTTTGGAAATTCCCCCGGCTGAGTGGGATACAGGAAACGAATTGTTTTTCGACTGTTACGTCATTGGCTTCTTGGTAGTGCGTTGGTGGAATTGTTTGGTAGAATTTGATCGAATGAATTGCATTTGGTAGAGTTTGATTGAATTTGACACTTGGTAGATTTTGACCGAATGCATTGAATTTGAATTCAATTGAGCGATTGACATAATATACTTTAAGAATGCAATTATTAGAATGACAAACAGCGTCAATTTCAAGAAATATTCTTCTCGTACTTGCATATCTAGATTTCTGTTTCATAAATTTCAGTATATTAATACGTCATCGAACGGGGGAAGCTAGACATCGCAGTTATATCGAAGTTATGTTTATTTCTGTTATTACCTGTTTATAAATGGAAAACCGGAACGCTCACGCTATTTACAATTGTTTTATATGGAAATAAAAAAGCGTAGTTCAGTTTCTGAACTAAAACGAAAGGCACTTGGCACTTTTCGACTGTTTTCGCAAAGACGTGGCAGTCAAACGGTTAACACGTTGACTGCCGCACAATTTTGAGACAAATATAGAGAATGAAAATAATGTAACATCAACTTCTTGAATTACGTTGTTATTATTACACGTTTGAATTGTTGAATATGCATTAAGTTGTATTGTAATATAGAAAAGTTTTCAAATAATCATCGTTCAATCGAATGAATTACAGTAATTCGATTTGGTTGACCTCACCGGTGACCCCCATGGAATTCAACGCGTTAATCGAGCGATCGGATGTCGTTGAACTGTTCAGAACCGTTTCGAAGCGGCTGCACGAGCGAACGATCAAGATGCTCCACGGATGAGGCGAGCGCGGCGATCGAGACAATCCCCAACGTGCCAGCCGAGGCCGTGGTCGCGATCTTGACATTCCGAGCAACAATGAGCTGCTCGGTAGTCGGTGAATGATCTCCCGTTACGATCATTAGCCGTTTCCAGTAAGGAACAAAGCAAGGACAAGTTTAAGGCTCTCCCACGCCGATGAAAGTTACCACACTGGTTCTCTCTCGTATTCATTAAGTCATTCATGCGCGGGCGAATTAGAGGTTCTACACGGTTGATATTGAACAAACCTTGGTGTTACTACGGAGCAGGTTTCAGTCGAGCTGGCTCGATAACATGGTTTAGAGATCACGAATGTTTGCCAACGGTTTAGATCGTTATCGATGCAAATTCCACCCTCATTCCGACTTCCTGCTCTCCTGATTCTCCTAATTAGTTTCCTAATCTCTCTAAACGACCATTAAACACGTTAATGGTAACTTTGAAACCACAAATTGCATACATCTATATTCTACAAAATTACATATACAACGTATACAAATTTTCTGTAACATTCCTATAACATTCTTCAGGAATTATCTTATATTCCAATCTTATTGTTCTAATTCGACCGTATCAAGAGTAGCAATCTAACCCTCGATGCAAATTCCACCCTGATTCTAACTTCCTGCTCTCTTGATTCTCCTAATTAGCCTAATCTTCATAAACGTCCACTAAACATTAATGGTAACATTGAAACCACAAATACATCTATATTATACAAAGTTACATAGACAACATATCCAAATATTCTGTAACATTCCTATAACATTCTTCAGGAATTATCTTATATTCCACTTCTATTGTTCTAATTCAACCGTACCAAGAGCAGCAATCTAATCCTCGATACAAACTCCACAATCTAACTGTACTCATTTCCACGTCAAGTGTGTCAGCAACCTCACCTCCTCGAGGCATTAAAAACGCTCGTATGAAATAACACGAGTAACAGCTGTGAAAGAAGCGAATCGTTGGATCGTAAAGGGTCGGTCATCGTGAAACGTTTTCTAATCCCGCGACGGAGCATCGAACGCCGGTGAATAATTGCTGGCTCGTAAATCGAGGCGCGGACAGTTAATTAATCGATGTTCGGATGGAACTGGTTGCGGGTTACGGTATCTCGCGGATGATCCTTCGGCCGAACAGGTTTCGCAAACGATCGCGAACGGTCTGTTACGAGGAACGCCGTTAGATCGGCTCGCTGACCAGCCTCAAGCTGTTTTATCGCGTCGCGACGATCTCGCCGGCTGCCGCTTATGGTATAGATCGTTCCAAGGTCGTGTTGCACGAACGTTGACTCGCGACGCTGACTGGCCGTCGATGGAAACGGGCGTTGGACCATTCTTGTTTCCTATCGCGACGCTGTTACGTCGAGGCTGTTACGGACACCGGCGTTTAAACGAGATAATTGGGCTTTGTCAGTTAGCCGGACGCCGATTGAATTCGTGATGTTAATGTAAATGATGTTTTGACGGTGGATCGATGGTTACCTGACAGAAATGGTAATTCGTTGCGATGTCGTATGTATAATGTATCTATGTTCATATCTGCGATGATACAATCTGTCGATTATCGTGTTACCGGTATCGGAAATGCGAATGAACGCGAGATCTGTGGTAATGTTTTAGTAGTTTGTTTATAGCTTTTTGTTTCAGATGTTAGACGACGGAGAAATTCAGCTTCTGGTGGAGGAATTGTAGAGGACGTTGGAAATTGATTGAGTAATTTATGGTTCTCATTTATTAACACTAAAACTACCGAGCAATTGCGACTGATTTTCAATTTTTATACAATTTAGAATTTTCTTGAGACGAAGGGTGTTTAGTCTCGCGAATTTAATTGGATATCTTTCGAAAAAACGCCTTTTAATTCAAATACTTGCAAAATAATTTTAGAATAGGTCAATTTGACACGTCTGATAGGTTTAGCGTTAACATATCAGGAAGATTGTTTATTACAAATTCTTCCATTTTACCTTTTGCACCGATTATCAATTTCTCTTAGAATTCTTATTCACGAATCTTCGTTTCGAGAATTTTCAGATTTGTTAACATCGCGATGCTCCCACGTATTTGCATAATTTCGTGACCCACTCGATGTCGTTCACTGATGAAATCATAGAATGTGTGTAGGTACTACGAAAGGTCATCGTGTTTTAGATATGTAGGTCCATTACTCAACAGAGTGAATCCCGGGCGCAAGGATAACGAGTTGTTTTTATGAATCCTCATTATGATCGAGGATTTATGACTGTTGTTTTTACTTCGGTATCTCGACCGATCCTTTCGGTGCTCGTTCATTCACATTCTAATCGCGTTCTTCTTTCTGTGTCCATAGTACGACATTTCGTCATGAATTAAATATCCTACGAAACATCGTGGAATCCTTGCTTCGTGACGTATCGCGTATGATTATCTTTATTAATTGAATTAAGAAATCCCACATGCATCGAGGAAGACAACTATTTCCTCCCAATATTTCGTACATTGATGCATCGTACAAAGTTTAATATTAAATATCAAAGTTTACAGTTTCGCTGTGTCAAATCATTTGATGACTCAGAGGAGCCTCTAGAGTGCAGAGATATAAACCTGAATATTTTAGACCGGTTAATTCATTCCGATTCAGTGTTTCCACGGTTCCAATGCATTCCCTTAAAAATAGTTGACTCAAAGATCTTCCGTAAAATCAAGAGTTAAACAATCATTCCGCAGCTTCCGAGTGAATCAATTAGACAAGGAGGCACCAGATGAATCACGACGTAGCGTTGCGCGACGAGAGACGGCACGCGGAGTCGCAACGAGAGAAAATCGGCGTTTCGGGGAGAGATAACGCGATTCGTGGATCGGCTGTTCGGAAACAAGAAATTCGGGTATGGGTCACGGTCCAATGGGTGGCCGGAGTTTTTTTCCGTCCGACGAAAGAAGACTATCCGGATTTCGCGGTTTCGATCTCGAATTTCGCGTGTCTCAGCTGCGTGGCGCGAACGGGACGCCAATAAACTCGAAGGCCTTTCACTTTTTCCCTTCGGAGCCGTTATGAAACCCTGCGAAATCCATCGGAAAGGCATGATTAATTGCACCGGCGCAGCTCGCCGGGCTTTTGGGAAGTTGCCCGTTTCAAACGGGACGACCGTGACTCATCCGAGTGCGAACGATCGTTTCGAAAGAATGGACCGACGATCCGGATGGTTAACTGAAAGGTGAACGTTCTTGCTCTTAACGAGAACGTTCATCTGGATTTTACCAGTATTCCTTAGATTTCCTCTGTTTCTTCATTCCCTCTCTGTCGATCCACATCTTTCTTCTTTTCCTACGACTTTTCTTCGAGAACGATCGACCTTCCTATTTCGGTTTGCACACGGGAAAACGGTGTAGTAACGGCACGCAACGACGACAATTAACTTGCTTTCGCGATGTTAATGTGTTCCCATTAGGCACCGATAAATATATACATTTTTGAGCACGGAGACGCTTCACTGGACGCACCGTGCAGTAGAGAAATGACTGAACGCACGACACTGGTGAACTTTCTATTGCTCGAACATGTAGCAACACGTAGGCAAGTGCGTTACATTGTTTAATATCTAACATTTAACTGTAACTGAAAATTATTAGAACAAGTAGTTAGGATATCTCGAAAAATATTATTTCATATGAAGTTTTAATGTAATTGATTTTCTGAAGATATTCAATGATTTTCTTTGCGTTTGAAATACGTTTCTGATCAACTCGGATGTTCACTTAGCAAGAATTATAAGCGCGCGACGTAACCATTGAACGAACGTGGCTCGAAAGATCGTATCTGAACAGCTGCGTGCAACGTTCCGATAGAAAAATTGCGTGCAAAGGTTAAAACAGAAAAACTGGAGCACAATGGATACTTTATCTAGATTATCGCCATTTCGCAACTGTTCAACCGGTTTTTAGGCGCTCAGAATCTCGAGTTTCTTGCGGTACAGTCCTCTAATTGACTTAACCGGCAATCATTAACCGGCACAATGTAATGGCACTTGATTTTACCCTTTTAACGTGAAAGGTAAATCGAACAGCAGAGAGATACAATCGACTGGTTACAGTTCTAATAAATTTCAGTTCTCCAACGCTGAACAGATCAATTAAATCATAACATACGTCGCTGTATGTTCATTCCTCTATGTACAATCAAGGAGCAATGAATCAACCCTTTGCACTCGAGAGATGACTCTCAGTCACCACTCGATTTGACACAGTAAAACTATCGAATGTGATGTTTAATGTTAAACCTTGTATAATGCCTCGATACGTGAAGCATTGGAATAAAACAGCTTTGTTCCTCGATGTACTGGTGATTTCTCTTCGAATTAGTCTCAAGGAACCTCGTCTTCGCCTCGTAAAGAAATGTTAAATATTTCTAGTAAGAAACATCCGAGTGCGAAGGGTTAATAGTCAAGCAACTGTAATATTCATGAAAACAATGGGACCTCTTCGAAAGTCGTCAGATATTTAATAGAAACAGGAATCGCTAATAAATTTAAGATACTAAGTGAAACTTTAAACCAACGAGTGAAGTAAATAAATCATAAATGTAATATCAGAGTTTTAACCCTTATCACTCCAGGTTGTTAATCTATCAGCAATCTATCATTAGTTCATTCGAGTTCAAAGTAAATATTATTCCTCTATAATTAACTATTATACTTAAAAAGAAATATCAGCATAATATATGCCTAGAATTTTTCTCTTCTTCGAATAAATTATTAATGACAAAGTAGTTGTACCGATCATGGCTGTGATATATATTATAGGGCAAGGGGTTACATGAACGAAATGTCATCGAAGTAAATCGATCTTGTACCAGCAAAGTGTCCAATAAAGCTGCGCAAACCCGATGAAACCGTTCGATCACGGTAGAAACAAGTTTCCACTGAATTCACGAAGCGTTATCGGCGTATCAGTTCACCGATAAATTTGCTTGTCATTTACGATCGTATCGTTAATGTGATAGCCGTTCGGACAAGTCGTCGGTGACTATATTATTCGTTCGCGGAATATTAATTATTCCAGAAAAATCGTCGAACGAAAAAACTTGTGCGTGAAAAGCAAGTTGCATAATTCTTATTTAATCAATTCCGCGGCACGTTACGAAATTTTTTAGCTAGCCAATCGTTCGAGATGCCAAAGGTTCAGCGGTGGTCCGATCGCGTTCGATTCCGCGATTTCGAGCGGAAAACAGGGGGTCGATGTTGACACGATCCAGAAGCCGGGCCCGGTGTTTAATTGGAAGTTAATCAACGATCCGCGATCGGCAAAAAGCGGACAGAAGTGTCTCCGTCTGGCGATCGTGCACGGAAGCAACAATAATCGAGGGCCCCAGCGACCGGTTCCCCGATTGTCGGTAAGATCGCGATCGATCGAGAACCTCGCCACGATCCACGGTCTGCTTTGTACTGTTCATTAACGGACAATTATCTTATTGTATTTTTTAGGGCACTTGAACTTTGTACGGACCACCTTTGTCTTCTGAAGTCAGCACCGGTCGAGTCATTAGGATTAACACGTCGAACGCCGCACAATTTCACAAAGGAAAAAATATATTAAATCTTTCGATCGAATTGCATTATTACTATTCCACTTTCATATAGCTGAATGTCACTGTATTATGTGGCATTATTTATAATATAGAAATGTTTTCATATAATCGTTTCATTATGTGAACTATAGTAATTCGATTTGGTCGGGGGTCACCGATGACCCCCATGGCAGTCAACGTAAGTCTGGGTTAGCATTTACTTAATATTATAACACGTTATTAATACTTTGTTATTATTAGTATTTTATTAACACTAGAACTAGCGTGCCAGAAAATGACTGGTTTCAATTTTTGTTCCGCAATTATTGATATTTTAAAGGCATTGAATATTCAGAATTATCTTGAAAATCAATAGTTTTACTTGACTACTATAATGAATGCTGAAGAAACTGAAAATAATCTATTGTTACAATTTTCATGGGGATTACATATTAATCGTATTATATACACGGTAGTTCTAGTATTAACGACTGTAAGAGTATTAGGAAGTAATTTATTTTATAGTTTTATAAATGAAGTAATTTATTTAATGAAGGGAAATCGAATAGATCGAATTTGATATATCATCTTAAGTCTTGTATATTAAAGATTTAGTGTTATTCTTAGAGCATCGATTTTCGTAGATATTATTTACTAAGGAACGAGAATGGCGAAAACTTTTGGATGGAAATGGAACATTGATTAATCTGTTAAATCAAGCCGTTACGAGGAGATTGACAGGACTTCCCGCCGAATGTTCGTAATTATTCATGTCACTGTGTATTTAAGGTCTTCCGGGGGAAGAGGAAACGTTTCCGAAAAAAGTGACAGTTCGCGACGGGATATTATGGATCGTTGACCTGGTTGTATCAATGACTTCTTTTATTATATGCTGATGTAACGTGTGTCTTTTATTAGTAACGTGAGTGTAATGTCCGCGTGTATACTTCCTGGAACGATTATTTTCTATGCAATTCTATGTGAATGAGACGTAAGTTTTCGTCATGCGATGATTACAGCGAACGAACTGCATCAATGGGACAGAGGCCTGTTACATAAAAGTGTATCGATGAAACATCAGCTTTTCCTTCGTACGAAATCGACGTGGATATGTACTTCCTGTCAAAAATGAGGATTTTTTAAAAAAATTGTTGAAGAAGAGTGACACGTATCATTAAGAGTAAAAATTCCAGCGGACCTGTTACAATTATTTGTTCCCAAAGTTACTTGCGAATTACCGAATACGTGAAAGCATTTTCGCGGAAGGATATTAAAATAATTAGCGGAACGTTAATAAACCGATGCAGTTCAGGAAAAACGACCTGCGAAGTTTTGCTGATTTACGGAACGGAATTAAGTAACATATTCACGACAAGGTATGTTTTTATGTTTTTAACCATACATCGTAATAATATCAAAGCAATGCGTGCAAGAATAACGTTCGACTGTATTTTTTCGTTACGTGTTCAATTTCCTGGCTGCAATTACTGACTATGGATAAATGTTAATAAATACCCAGTCATCGTAAGTAATATCGTTTCCCTTATGTTAATTTCTGATGTAAAACATTGATACTTCTTACTCGCCAACGTATGGAAAATCATCGTCATAGCCATTTCTCATTTCGCGAGTAACCTTTTGCGGACGAATGTCGACATTTCGATGAAATTTTCGTATTTGGAAGGCTAAGTCGCAGGCAAATGATTTAGTTACTCAAACAGCAAGAGATCATCACGTAATTTCCTTCTTTTATATTAATTAAACGTTTGATATATAATTCAGCTTTATCTGCTGAAGGTTTTGTATATTTCAAAGAATCTCCGCAAAGGGTTAATTTCCTAACACCATAAAAATGGTTCCGTGAATTTCCGAAGAAATTCATACGAAACATTACATATTAATCCAATAATTTAATAAGTGAATGGATTATTACTATCAATTTATCTTAAATAAATTAGCCTTTATCGCCAATGGCACGTTCCTCGATCAATAAATTATCCCTAGATTCCCATTTATCCTATCCTTCCTAAAATACTACAAATTTGTTTATATAAATCGCAGAAATTAGTGTTTCAAGAACACAGAATTACATGTATTCGTGTAACAATAAAACCATCTCCAAAAAATATTTCTAAAATTTAACCCTTAGCAGTCGAGTCAGACTCGACATTCTATTTTATTGCGACCTCTTCCTGTTTTAACAATTTCTTCTATATTCATTTGTAGTATCACAATTGTACCATTCAAAGGTAACATTTCAATGACTCCCAAATATTCTTGAATAAATAAATGCGTCACATTAAGCTGTAATCGAATGAACTAACGTCGAACCTCAAAGTGAGAAACGAAGAGCACTTCGGACCGCAAACGGTTAATTGAAAGGGTTAATCCGTCAAATTGACGTCCGTGAATCTAGTGTTGAAATCAACAACTGATTCACATTGTATTATTCGATCATCTAGCACACGATACTGTTTATCAATGAACGACGCGTTACTCGACGCAATAAAGTAGCAGTGCACCGATGGTCCGTTTCTCAGAAAAAGAGTTTCGAATTCGAGAAAAAACTCTCAGGCACGTGTCTAGCGGTGATTACGTGCACGCGAAACTGCACGTAGTGCACGTAGTTCCGAGTTCAACAGCCCGGCTTCATGCAAATCGCGTGAACTGCAAGGTTATCAACATTCACGGTGTGGCCGGTTCAGGATATCGATACACGATTCGTAACAGTTTTAGACCAAACGAGCTTGCGAAACGAATAATTAGCCGCGCGACGTAAAAAAGAGTGTCACGTGAGAGTAAACACGTTGTCGTTAACCACCATAATTTTTTCCCGATATTTTTTTCCAGTTTCCCTTGGAGATGAACGATTTATCCGCGACGCGGCGTCGGCGACGTAGAATTCGATCTTAAGGTGATCTCTCCTCTTTGCAAACGCGTCCTCGAATATGTGGATTCCGCTACGAAATTAAAAACAATGAAACGGGTTCATATAGTATAATGTGTCATTCAGCCTTGTTTTGGATTTATGGCCTGGCACATGTTATTGTACGTTGAAGGCTGACCTCTGAAGTAACCGAGTTTCATTCTGTGGCGGCAGACTTTATAACGAAAATTTTTTTACCCGATTGCACGCGTCGGACACCGCGAGATAAAAAATTGCCGCGGTTTGAGAATAATGTATTGATATGCGGTTTTTATAGGTAAGGTAACAAGATTGATGAGGATGATGATAATGAAGGAATGAAGCTGTTTCGAAATGCTATTCGAAATCGACTGAAGAAACGAGTTGCGCGAGTTACTGTTGTAGATCTTGAATGTTTTCTTTTCTTCCTCGATTAATAATGTAACGCTAGAACTATCATTTTGTGTAATCAATGTGTAATTTATGGAGATTGTAGTCATTGAGATTTTCGATTCGTTCAGATATTCGTTGTAGTGTTCGAGTGAAACTATTCATTTTTAGAATCATTTTGGATATTTGATGCTTTCGGGGTATTAGTGATTGCAAAATTCGATAGGTACGAAAGTTCTAGTGTTAACAATAAGAATGAGAAATCTGCTGGAGTCGCGTTGACCAGGAAGGCCGATGGAATTGTAAATTTTACGCGCAAGAAGTCCTCGCGGAAATCTCTCCTCCAACTGGTCCACGTAATCGCGGCTTCGGCGACTTTCTTTGCGCTCCGATTCGTTTGCTTTTTCGTCTCTTTCTCTCTCTCTGTTGCCGTACGATTTTGTGTGGAGACTAATTTAATAGGATTACTAGGAAACCATCGATTAGGTGATCCTGTTCATACATCGCGACTAGACGTTTTCTAGCAAACCATGCTGAGTAATCGTTCCTTTCGCATTAAATATTCCCCGATCGTTTAGAATTGATCTGCAATTCAAATTTATCGTATTAAATCATTGCGTATTAAACACTGGAAGAAACAATGTGTCAGTTTCTTATGGTCCGAGTAATTGAATTCATTCGGAACATTTAATTCTAGATACTAAAATACTATATAAAATTAAATATTTTACTTCAAGGAACATTTTCGAATTACATATTGTTCGAAATATTACTTCAACGTCTTCTCTTTTAAAGTCACGTACGAAACTCGAGATATGCTTCCATTCGTGCGCAGTGTGTTACGAGAACAAAGCATGAATCATCGCGGCGAACGTTTTCGTTCGGCAGGACCGGTTGCAAAGATAGGATTCGCGTCATGTGTCACTTTCTCTGATGGGACCGGCTTCCGGTCCGCACGAAATTGCCTACGATAAGATCCAGAGGATAAAAGAGTTTATTCTTTTCTGTTTAATTTTCATGTACATTTATAATTCTCTCGCGAGGTCGCCGCGGAAGAAGAATATTTACTTTTGATTTCGCAATCATTTATTCATGAAGGTCTGAAATATTGGATACAGTTCGGTGATATTGGAGAGCCACTCGAAACTATTCTCGAACGAGGCGAAGGTCCTGCAGCACGGTTGGATCTGTAGCTGACGATCACTCTCTTTTTTTTTAGAAAGTCGAAGTTGAAGTGGGAAGTCGCTTGCAATGAATTTTTGGTGACCTTAGGATGGGAGACTAGAGGTTAGACTGATTAAGAATTATTTAAATATTTCGATAAATATTTTAATGAAAATATTGGTTAATTTGGCTCAGAAGTTCTGGTGATTCGTAATTCAGGCATACAATTAATTTTTTTGTTCTAATGATTATTGTTATAATTATTTGTATACATACTATTATTATTACAATCATATATATAAAATTATATGTACAATTTATGTATACAATTATTATTTTATTCTGTCGTGTTTTATTCATAGAAAATTCATGAAAATTTACATTCCTAAATACAGACTTTCAAGAACGATTCACAATATGTAGCCTTCTTGTCAACGATTCTGCGAAGGCAGATGCTTATATTTTATGACAATTTATAAAAGTATTTACTATTCACGGTGATTAATGAAGCCACGGTAAGCTACCGCGAGGAGAAAAGAAGATATTACTCGCGGGAAGGTTGCGACGGTTTTGACATCGCGAAAATTTCACCGAGTAATCGGGAACGAATCCCGGATTACCATACAATCGCGAGCATAAAGAGATTTAGCAACGAACCGCCGGACTCCGGAGGCACCGTCGAAAGTGACCCATCGCGCGCAGATTATGAAGAAAAAAAATGACTCAACCCAGTTTTGTAAGATCACGCACGTCGAGCCTTGGCCCGATCGTGGAATAGAAACGAGGAACACCATCGGTTTCACCGTTGCTTCCTCCTTCGAGTCGGCCATCTTTTGTTCTCCTCTTTGTTGCTTCCACCATCGAATCATCCTGCGCCATCGCGCCGCGTCGCATCGCTGGCAACTCGGCTATCTTTATCTGATAGAACGTCCTCAAGTATTTATGAAGACCTTATGCCCTTGGTCCGCGAGGAAAACGCACGACCATGAAGTATTCATTAGAAACTCGGGACCATGGAAACGCTCGCCTTCTCGGGCGTTTCGTGGGCACGCGAGCTGTATTAACCGTTTGGATGCTTAACAACTTTTGTGGATGTTTAGCAAAATTGCGGGAGTGATTGGGTGTGCATGCAAAAAAATTAATGAGACAGCTAGAAAGAAATATCAAAAAATAACATTTATTTCAATGAATTTACTTCGATTTATTTCGTGAAGAACATAGTAAGAAAATTATATAATTATAACTAAGAATTATAACTTATATCACTATACATAGAAAAACTCAGATATATTGTTATGTGACATATTTTAAATAGATAATCAATTCGAATGAAATTTTATATTTTTTTCAATGCTGTGGTAATCAGCGAAGTTGCATTGCTAAGCGTCTTTATAGAAGAACGAGATTTCTCGTTAGGAATTGAATGTAACTGATATAAAATCGAACCGAAACTCTCCGTATTCCCGTGATAAGTAAAATAAATTTCAGATTCAAAGTAAAATTGACTCGATGTTGGTGGTTTTTGGGAAGTGAAAGTGGAAGTTAGAGATTTCGATTTTAGGAGTATTATTTTGTTATCGATCTATGTTGACTTCGATTGATTATGACCAAAAAGATTGCTACTCTTTAAATGGAAATGTATTGAGATTTCGATGGATTTATCGATTCATCGAGTTCTCGAGGAAATCGGCTTTTTCTAATTATTGTAAAAGCAGAAATTAGAAATAATTTTTACTGAATACGTGGTTCTAGTGTTAACCTAGAGATATGAACGTATATTCCAGTTTATTTTATTTTAGAGTCGTTTCCGGCCGGGAATCTATTCAAATTGTCAGGAACAATGCGATATAGATCACCGTTCATAAACCTAGTGTGCATTTATAGAACTAGTCACGTATATCCTGTACCATTTTCCAATCCCCGACGGTGCAACTTTCTTGTATTTATAACACCTCTCTTCAACGCTCAATCTGATGTTGTACTTTATTACCGGGCGTGCGCTGTTCGCAGTCTAGCCGCTACCAGACTTGCCTAACCGCAAAACACTCTTGAAACGGGCGACAAAACTCGTTCGCCCATAAAGGACCCGAACATAAAAACTCGAATGTACTTGTTCCGTCGGGAACACAACAATTACAACCTCCAGATTGCATAACGCCGAATAAAATCCCGAAACGAAATACCCTTGTACCGGTGTAATCGCAGTTTCTCCAAAACGATTCCATAAGATACCGAATTCAAGGAACGTGTGGCATTATATACGATCTTGTTAGAAAAGTAATCGGTTTTTTAGCGCGTACGCGATTTTACGAGGATATTTTAATGTTTCTACTTTAATTTTTCTGTCCCCTAAGCCGTTAAGCTTTTAATCCTTCGCTCTCGTCTTATTACAGCGGGTAATAGATTGAAGTTTCCAAGTGTGGTTTTTACACTATCATTACAGAACAATTAAACTGTGGGGAATTATGGAATAATTTTCGACAATATAATATTCATTACAGAATGATTTGAATAAAACTACAAACGAAATCACTTAGAACTACAGAAAAGTATATGAAACTACATGAAATCCTTAAAACCGATCGCAAAATCGATTTACAAGAGTGTAATCCATTCCTCGGCGCAATTCTCCGAGTGAGCATAAGACGCAAATAAGAGATAAGAAAACTGAACGCGCGAGAAAGGAAAAGATAAAAGATGGCCGGCGATCGGCTCGTTTCACGCGGAATCGCAGTTGAGCGATCGTTTATTTTCGACGGTGGTTTCCTCCGACAACCGGTACCGGAACCATCGTCGCCTGTTCTATTCCAGGCCCAGCTTCTGGTGAACGTTACGTGCTCGACCGGTGTTCACTTGATAATTCGACCAACGGAAAAATGAATAATCGATCGCACTCGCGCGTTTCCTCGCTGCTCGCTTACATAAAACTAGCCGGTTAGGTTAAATCGCGGAGCAGCTCGTGAATAAAAGAATCGTGACATCCTTGGACCAATTGACTTGCACGATTTTTTTTACTGTCGTTACCCGATAGCAATGGACGAGAACCTTATCACGTCTGCCTCGTATCGATTACAAAGACTCCATTTTCTTGCTATCCTTCGCGAGGATGTTGGAGATGGATTCTAATCAGCCACCGGTTTTGATATATCACATTTCATTGGAAATTTGAATTTCAACCGAGATCAGTAATGAATATTCACTAGTTTCGTTCGAGTTTCGGATTGTATTGTTTTAGCTCAATATTTTGTTGTTTTATATTTGGAACTTGGCGATTGATTGTAATGTTTAAATAAGATATTTTGTTATACTATTTGAAACACGTGTTCGATGATACAAGCGTTGTGGCAATAATTAATTGAATAGGATTCGCTTAATCGCATTGTCCTGAAAAATTCGATGAAACGTAACCGAGGAACTGCTAGTTTGCATTATCCGAATAAGCGAAGTTACTCAATTCGCGAGGAATGCCGGGCCACTCCTTCCAGCGGAATAGTCCTGGCGAAGCGCGACATTAATGGCTGACTCGGGTTTTATCAAAAAAGACAAAAAAAAAATATCCTCGGAGGAACTTTCGACGTTACGCAACGCACACTTTCATGCACGATTTGATTCCGCTTTCGTCGATCCTTTCCAAGGATAATTCGTCTTTCTAGAACGTCTTCTCACGAGGACTTGATTTTTTTTTTTATGTTCGATTCGATCGAAATGATTTCGTTTGAGGCCCATTGAATTTTAAAGACTCGTTTCTCAAATCTTTGTCTATCGAACGTCTAATGGTAACGTTTCGTTGAATACTACGTCTTCGTGAGATATTTAGAAATCGTGTCAATGAAGATTTTTTTTAAATATTACATGGGTCAAGGAAATATTGCAACCATGGTTGCTATTGAAACGAACTATAGTTCACTCAATTGAGTCAAGATCGTCTGAAACCATTTCTATATAAATAATGCTAGCTAATGTTAAATACTATGTTTTCATGAGATATTTAGAAACCGTTTCAATGAAGACTTTTTTAAAATATTAAATCACTGCACTTATCGATGTGGGATATTGCTTTGTGATATCATCGATTCAAATGACATTGTCAATCTTGACAAATAACACGTGGCGAGAAGTTACAGTTGATCTAAAGTCGAAAAGGTTAAGGCTGCCTGTTCATGCGAGTTTGAAACTGGTAAAGACAATAATTAATGAATTATGAATGACACATTAAGCAAGTCGCATTCATAATCAGCAGCACGCGTCCCCAGTGTACGTATGACTAGAATCCAATTATACGAACATTAGTTTCTATTCAGAACTGCATACGTTTTTTTTTTCTGCAAGCCGAGAATATAATTGTATAGTCCCATCTTCCTTCGAGGTTGATCAGTGGCATCCTTCTGTGTGTGATTGGCGTGAGGAAGGTTACTTCCGATTGGAAGTTCCTTGTAGACAATTTTTACCTTCGTCTGCAATGGAGCTTAAGGTTTTCTCCTTTCCAACCTAGAAAGATAATTCATACCTCGCGGCAGTTTCGATGATTTAGACTTCAGTTCTGGAAGGCTTTGTTTCTTGTAGTATATTCACTCGTAGTGCAGGATTTAGAGAAAAGAATGTCTTAAGTATTTACAAATATTAAATATTAAATATTTACAAATATTTGAAACTTAAATATTTACAAATATTTGAAACTTAAATATTTGCAAGTATTGAACCTTAAATATTTACAAATATTAAACATTAAGTATTTACAAATATTTGAAACTTAAAATTTACAAGTATTGAACCTTAAATATTTACAAATATTTGAAACTTAAATATTTGCAAATATTGAACATTAAATATTTACAAATATTTGAAACTTAAATACTTGCAAATATTTGAAACTTAAATATTTGCAAATATTGAACATTAAGTATTTAAAAATATTAAACATTAAATACTTAAAACTTAAATATTAAGACTAAATTAAAATCTAACCATTACATCTTAAATTCTTAGATTACCTTCGATTCCAAACCTCGCGCACTATTCCGTCCAATTCGACGAATCCCACAAGTATACCGCAGATGCTTGCGCAAATTCGACCGTACAGTAACGCAATTAGAAAAACAGAATCACGATATATAATAATTCCCGCTGAAAAGTATCGTAAAAATCACTACACTCTCGTTATACGTACACTTTCGTATCGTGCGCATTCTATGCAACGATGCACTTTTAAATCTCGCGCAACGCATAAAAATCCACTGTCCGGTCACAAGTATTTCCAAATACGTTTCTTCGATTCTCTCGACTTTCGAGTCTCGCAGACAATTCAGGTTAATTCGGTCGAAAATGCGCCATTCGTTGGTGTACTTAGGCGGACCCGAGGAGGATTGGAAGATTCCCAGTTTCATCATCGGTATAATGATCGCTCCTTCCTCTCATTTCTGTCGTTCGGCCCGAGTCGACGAGTAACAAGCGGAAACGTCGCAACTGGACAAACTCCAACGACGTTTGTAATCCGTAAGAGGCCTGACGGTGTCCACGATGACTCTGAATTATGCGGTGTCCGTCATTCGTCCTCCGGTTTTTTCCTAAACGGATGAAAAATCGCCCCTCAATCAAAATCTCCCGGCGTCGGATTCGTTGTTTCGTTAGACGTGCACGGGGGGATGATAAAGTGGCCACGCAGGACGAGATAATGGCCGTTTCGGTCGTCGAACTCGCGGCGAAGGACGCGGCCGAATTGAAGAGCGCGTTCGTAAAACAGCTCAAGGCGGCGGATCCGAGTTTCCACGCGGACGGCAGCTTTTTAATGAGATTTCTGCTCAGCCGGTTCATCGATGAATCATTATTTCTTTCAAAACAACCCGTAGAAAACGTTGCTTGCGAAATTACCTATTAATTATACTCTAAATAGTATATGAAGTGAAACTTCGGGATACGAATTTCCGTATGTGGTCCGTAAAAATCGAGATTGAAGGGTAATTTAATGTAAACTGTGAATATAGACGATGTTAACGAGTAATATAAATATTATAAATAAATAGTATATGTAATAAAATGAATAATATCAGTGGATAATATGAATGATGCATAGAAATAATGTGTAAATTCTAAACATCCGAGAAACTCTATTTATTCTGTTGATCCAATAAATGCAGAGAATGTCACGATTCGATTATCATTATCGATTGAACTTTCATACAAAAACGAAAGCGTTGTTTCGTGAAAGATTCGTTTCTGTCAACCTTCAAAGTGCCAACGGGAGGAGAGGAATCGTTCTAAATTGAATTTATTGTTGTGCAACGTCGAACAAGCATAGAGTTGTCGCCGTGAGAAAAACTTTCGACTGTTACCAAATTTTCCACAGCGACAAGTCCGATCAGACGTGACGGTTTCTTTGTCGATGATTAGCGACGCGTGTCCCGCGCTCTGTTTTCTCTCAATTATTTCGAACGCTTCGTATCCGACACGTCCGAAAGAAACCGCGCAAAGAATCCCGGCAAAATTCGGATTTGCTCTCCGGGACGATCGGTTTTCTACGAGTTTTTAATTTAATGGTCAGATTCGCACTTTCGCGGGCGTCTTTTTTCTCGATCACTTTTTACGCTCGTATCCGAGACTCAGAGAAGAAACGCGTCGAGGTGTCTTGGCAAAATTCGAATTAATCCCGTGGAACATATAATATTCTTAAGGATTTTTATTTTAATGCTTAAATTAACACTTTCTCGGCCGCTTTCTCTCAATTATTTCCATCGCCTTCTATCCTAATCTTTCAGGGGGAACATGGCGAATAATCATGATAAAATTAAAATTTATAATGTGAAGCATGTAAATGTCCGAGCATGATTATTTTAATCGTTGCTTCATGATCTTTACAGTAATTAAGATTCTCTTTTCGTTGAAACCCGCACGCCGTTCGACGGAAAATTGAACTGCGGTCAGTCGATGCCGATTACAAAATTCGTTTCAATTATTATACCGATAACTGCTCGCTATTTATTACCATCTCGCTTTTGTTACACAATTAACGATCGTAAAACGCGCTTCAATAGGCAACACTGCACAAGTGTGAAGTGTAGCCAAAGATCGTTATGAAATATGACCCAAGAACGATGGCAACAGCTAATCCCTGTAAACATGAAATCACTTTGGTGTCATTAGGAATATTTTATTGCGATTTTCGTTGCTTTACGGTCGGAATCGAAATTTATGGTAGAAATGCATTTTCAATGCGATAATTACCATTTATCGCGGCTGAAGATTTCTAATTCTTTTCAGAATGTCCGGCAACTCCTTAATTTCTTCAAATTAATAATTGAAAATGATAAAATGAATAATAAAATTATAAGAAAAAATTACATTTATACGCAAAATGGTACGCTACAATAAATATCAAAAGATCAAAGAGAAAGATATGAAAAGAAATGCTGAGAATGACTAAATTCCAAGATAATCTGCAAACTGCAGAAATATTCTCTTAACGACTCACGTTAATATAACAATTAATTAACTGTACGATGCGAGAAAAACAGAAGATTCTAGCACCTCACGAAATGACGTAACACCGCGTCAACGTAAATCAATCGGACTCATGAAAAGACTTTCACATCGCCAGTCATAAACTACGAATTCGAAGTCCCCCAAAAAATGTCAAGGCGTCGCAGAAACAAGCGATCGAACCTTCGGCGATTATGTCTCCTCGCGAAACGTGTTAAGTACGAAGTGTCCCGTCGCCTCGTTCGATATGCGTAAAAGGAAAACCCCCCAGCGACGTAATTGACGTACACAAGTGCACTGTAATTACGCGAAATCTGCGACAAACACGATTTCGCAATTCGCTGACGGACAGGATTGAGTAAACAATTGGTACGACGGTCTGGAACGAAAGTCTCTATGCACCCATTACGCACAAACGTAATCTACCGACTGTCAACACGTCTCTGCCGGCGTAACGCATTTTTTGACGTGCCCGTGACAGCCGATATTTCATATTTCGTGCGAATAAGGGGATATTTCGTTTCGCGTGTGCTCTTATCTAATGCTGTAACGCATGGAATGACTCGCGAGAAGTCGGGACTGTTTTTTCCTGTTAATATTCTATGAAAAATCGAAAACTGAGGAATAATTCAGTTATTCAAATAATGTATTAATTATTCGAATAAGTATTCGATATATTAATATTAGATTTACGGAGATATATTCTACACTTTATCGTTCCTAGAAGAATGTATGTTTATATTGATCAGAATTATATTACGAAATAATGAAATTCATTTTTAAGTTAATTTTATAGTTTGCCAACAATACTGAGCATTTAATATTATGAATATATAACCTTCATAAAAATTCTAACAACATGTTCCGATTGTTCCACATATTACAGTATTTAACACGTTCACTGCATGAGAATTTTAGGCATTTTATACGATATTCCTTATTCTTTTATAACAATGACAAATCTTGTAATCACCCATTCACTGCTAGCATAAAATGTGTGATTTCATTTGTACTTTCAATTTATTTCGCTTTATATTACGATCAATTTCAAATACAACCAAGATTGTACCAAACTGGCAATCTCTTGCTACGAGTATATTCGTGACTGTCAGCGAATGGGTTGTCATTCCTCATCATATTTAATTCAGTTTCCTATGGAAAGGTATATAGATATTCAAAAAATCTTCCACAAAGTATCAACGAAATATTGCAACGATGCTTGCTATTGAAATGAATCTCTCAATTAAACTATGATCATTTGAAACGATTTCTATATAAATAATGCTAGCTAATAATAATAGCTGCAATAATAACAATGCAATTCAACCAAACGATTCAATATCACATCCTTTCCGTTCCGAGTGTTCTGTACAATGAAATCGCGCGGTACTCAACGTTAATGGAATTTTCACTGGATGAAACGCAGAACGGAAACTGGAAACGTTTCGCGGAGAAAGCACGTCCACCGCGCGTTATCGGGATAAATCCGATTTACGGGACGATTCGATGCGGGCTCGTTCACAAATAATTGCAGGAAAGTCTCCGTTGGTGTTGTCTAATTAACCGAGCGCCCATTGTTCCGGGCGCGGTTCACAGTCGACCGTAATCTCCGCGGTACCGTTGATTTCGGCGTCTGACAAGGGACGATCTCAATCTGCTGCGCGCACAGAGAACAGCGCAGAGAACATTCAGCTGTATACGCGCAGCTTTCCTCTGTTCGAATTTGCATTCCGTGGGAAAGGATTTATTTGAGCCTCCTTTACTTCGTTTTGCACTGAACCCTTTGATTTATCATATAAAACAAGTAACAATGAGGAAAACTGAATTTATGTGTGGTACATGTATGTCGTTATAATAAGGATGTTTGAGTAAATTATATTATTTGACGTAGTTGTATAATGTGACACTTGTTCTGGAATGTTTTGATCGAATTATTTATGAGAATATTTATCAGTATACATATCTGTTGACACATTGCGCACCGATAACGAGAAATCTCGTTTTTATATAAAAACACTTAGCTACAACTTCTATTTAAAATATGTTACATAGTAGTATGATATCTGAGTTTTTCTATGTATAGTGATATAAGTTGATCTCAGTGAAGATTGCTGTGTTAATAATGATATTGGTGATATTATTGTATGATAAACTCGATACCTTGCAATATTTGCTGATAATGATTGCAATAATGAGAACTTTTGGGAACGCGTTGAATTTACGTCGAGGAAAATCGATGGGAAAGTCGAAGAAATTTGTCGGACAGTTTGTTCTACGTACATATGAGGTCTATGTGAAATGTGAGCAACGATGTTCGCGGGAAGAATGATCAACTTTCATGATGCGTGCTAGGAGTTTATATAGATTTTTCGATTCCTCCAGGAGTGGGGCGCGGAATAACCAGTTCCACGATCAGATAGACCGGTGAAAACAGAAGCATTTGGTCCAGTATGATACGCTCGCTTCGAACGTGACAAAACAAGAACGTTTTCCTTTCCGTACCTGTTGACATAACAATTGACACGTGTTTCCTTGTTTAAAAAGACACTTGTGTTTCCTACTACTGTCCACGTAACTCGCGAGTACGCGATTTTTCCGAGTGAAGTAATTAGCATAGGCTGATTGTATAATTGCGGTAATTGCATTTGGGGTAATAGTAAATTATGCGTTGATGAAGTCATTTATTTATAATGGATATTAATGACATTTTCATTATTGTCTCCGTTCTGAATGTGTTTAGACTGATTGATTGTCATGTGTCATAGATGAGATTAATGAGATTAAGATTTCTTTATGATTGTATTTGAACGTTTAAATTTAGTGGTCTCTTGAATTGAAATCTAATGATATTGACGTTACAACGGCATTAATACTGAAATCATTAAGAAACAATATTTACTTGAAAATATTGGGAAAGTAGGAGCAGCAATAATTCATTTGCAGTATGCACGAATTTAAATACTTATGGCTAGAATATTCCTTAGTTTAAAAGAATGATTGAACAGTCAGTAATGATATACGTTGTCTGAGTGATGACATATTTATGAGACTTCTTTCATTTCATTCAACCGCTGAGTTATACTGAGAATATTATTATTTACGATTAAGTAGTAGAGAACATGGATCTTGAATTTCAGCTACTTTATCATTGTAATGATTCAATCGATTCATATGAGACTCTTATACATCTGTTGGCATTAATATTCCGAAATCTTACATGATTTTTCACTGGTTAATTTGGTATCAGTATTCATATTGCCAACGATACTGCCATGGACGCTGTGCATACAAAATTTGATGGTGATGCAATCGGGATTTGTAGTGGAGCACCATATACTGTGTACGAAAACTGCAACCCCATAAATAATTCATTTTAATTAAACAACCTTTTGTGATGCGCACACTAGACGAAGGAGTGTAAGGATCCTTTTGAAAACAAGTGATCTGTTTAATAAATATTTATTGCCTAGTTTGAATATCTGTTTCACCATCGTTAATCCATTGTCCAGTAACCCTGTAACCGTTATGCACAACCATGTACTTTCCCTTTTCCGCAAGAATAACTATATTCATCTTAAATACGATCAGTATATTTTAAAAATCTAACGGTTAAACAATAAATATTTCTAATAACATATTTACAACGAATCACATCAGAATTGTTTACAGATTAAAATAATAAACTCTTATTAAATGTTTTCAACTTTTACTGCTAAAACACGTAATTACTCTTTGATCTTAATTAAGTCCAATTGTTCCATTTCCTATTTTCTGGAGTTAATCTTATCGAATGTCTTGATTTTTACACCTGCTGTCAAATTGTCACCGTAAAAAAACAGGACAATACTGTTCTACATTTTCTTAAAGAAAACAGTACATAATATTCTGAAAACAAATTCCACAGAAATAATCTTTAAAGGAATTCTCAAGGGTTGAAAACATATGATATTGGCTTCAGTTCTTGAAACAGTTGAGGGCAATCGAATCTTTTTAAGATATCAATAATTAAAATTACAATACTCAACTGAAACTATTTCTCCAATCATTTAAATATTTAATCCTTTCAAGATATCAATACTTTCGAAATAAAAAAACTGAGACCCATTTTGGCGCGGTGGTCCTACTTAATAATTCTATCAAACTTACAAACTTCAGAGGACAATTAACAAAGTGTAACAATATAAAACAGTTAACTTCCGAAAGTTTTCAACCTCCGGTCAAAACTGACAACGACAGACCGTGATCCACGGCTCGCTTCCGTCCCGTTCATCTTCAGGGCCCGTTCAGCGCGGGTCTCTTTCGTCGTCCGGGACCGACCGGGCCGTTCGTCGGCGATCCCTCTCTTCAGGATCGCCGCCGCCGCGGCCGAGAGAAAGAGGAAAAGAGAGGACGGAGGCTTAAGTGTAGCGTGGAGGTGGCGCCAGGCCCCTCCTTCTAATAAAAGCCGCTCACTAAGCTCCGTTACACAGACAGTCACAGAAAAGCCGACGAGAGCAGGAGCCGCCGAGAGCTCCTTTCAGGCCCTCTTTTCCCGAAGCGGTTCGAAAAGTTCACTAAGTGACGGATTAATAAACGGTGTGTGGTGAGTTCCTCGGCGGGCACGCGTTCTCCCAGTGACGAGATACGGGAGAGCGAGCCACGTGACGGGTTCCGGTGATTAGTGTGGAAACTGTCGAGCTTCCTGGATACTTTCCGTCCTCTTCCAAGAAACGAAGGAATTGCTAAAACATAAACGATCGAAGGCAAATGAAGAGATTGTTAATCAAATCAAATTTCAAGGGAGAAAATCGAATTATTTAAATGTCAAGTAAACAGTCAAATATACATTGAGTTCAATCGAAAATTTGCTCTGGAAACTATAAAGCTTCAGTGATTGCTTTCAATCTGATTCGTTTTTTATTGCCTCTAGCTGATAATATACGCCGTTGTTCTCGCTTTCTAATGTCTTCGCGTAGTGTCACACATTAAATTGACTTTTCCGAGGGCGAAAGAGGTACGCGCATCCGCGGATGTCATCGATGAAAGTGCCTTCGAGGTTCGGAACGGTGTGCAGAGGTAGAATTTCTCGCGAACGAGCAGCATGTTCGTTTAAAAGAATCTTTCGAGACACGTTGTTCGGCGACGTAGTCCGCTCGTCGACGGACCGAACGTCTCGAGGAAGGCTCGACAGTTTCGCGGCGTGCACGGCGTCGTCCTGGAGCTCTTGTCGGCCGTCAGTGTCGTTCGCGAGCTGGTGCCAGTCAGTGAAAATGATCGTGTAGTGGTTCTCGGCCGGGCACGACGGCGGGCTCGAGGAGAAAATCGAAACTCGCGTGCTCGCGGCCGAGGAAAATTACGTTTTCCATTCCCCGGCTACGTGCGGCGGTCAATCCGCTCGAAAAAACGTGGACGAAAACTCGCGTCTTTGGTAGTTGAACGTGGCTCGCGGGTTTCTACGCGTTTCTGGGAAATTTGAAAGCGCGCGGTTGAGAAAGATGTGTGAAACATCGAAATTATAGTGTTTCTTACTCTGTTTCCTAATGGGAATTAATGGGAATCTCTTCGATTGGGTTCTCCGACGTTGAATTTGCATAGGAATCTGTAGTCTGGTTATGGTATTCGCCTTTGAACCAGTTGTAAGGGTCATTTTTGATAATTTCTTATAGAGGGCGTTTCGATATAGAATACAAAATTTGACAGTTGATTCAGAATATAGTAAATAATGTTATATAAATATTAAACGTTATGCTATTGTTGCATCAGAATCGAGGAATTATGTGAAAGTAACAGATACACTTACGATATTGATTACATTTGATGAACTGGAAGCTTTTTCCTGAATTTTGTCCATGTTTCTGGCGAATTGACCATCGTACGACACCGGACGTTTTACGGAGACCCACGTGTCATTGCTATTCGACATTCTTTCAACGTCGTGTCACCGTTGAAACCTTCGATTCTTGGTTTCCTTCCTTTGTTTGCCTTTTTCACTGAGAGAAAGGTTCGACAGCGATGTCCGGAGTCCTCTCCTTTCTCCGTTGGATACGAAAAGCGCAGCTATTAGGTCATATAACAGGAAATATCGGATTTCTTGTATCCACAAATTGACCGGCTAAGTGATCAGTTATAGGTTCGGAGGTTATAAGTTCATTCCGGTTCATGTACACGTTGTAGGAAATGCGTACAGGCAAATGGTGCGTATTTTGATTGATAAAATGATTGTTTGAACGAAAGGGAAGCAGTTTTTCTCTTTCTCTTCGAGTAATCCGATGTTTCTATTACACGACCCAGTAATTTTCTGCCACTGTCGCTTCGCGGTCTCGAAAGTCGCGTTCCTCGTGACGGTTCTTGCTTGGTTACCGTGAAAATATTTCAGGAAACCTTTGGAAACGCTTTTCCGATGATTTTTATACACTACTATGTACGAGCATCCTGACACCTGACGAGATCTTATTAAACTAGCCACGTCTTTATTATAATACAATATTATTACACAATTAGAATTATTACAATCATTAATCAAGAGAAGAGACCATAAGAAGATTCTTTGAAATACACAAAACCTTCAGCAGATGAAGCTAAATTACGTATCAACTTAAACAATAGAGACAAAAAAAACCACGTACCAATCTATTGTCTATTCAATTCAATCATTGTTTGCGACTCGGTCTTCCAAATGCGAACACTTCTAGCCGAAATGACGTTCGTCGTCAAAAGGTTAAAATTGCTTTAGGTTTCTTAAGCAGTTACGTTACATTCAAGCGTGGCAAAGTGAACGTGTTCAGGCGCTTTTAATTATCGAGATCATTGCACAGAGCGTGTAAGAATGATATGCACGCGTGTATCCTTCGGTCCGACGTGAATGCGAACTTTAGAACGGTCAAAGGAGCTGTAGAGAACGCGTCACCTATGGACGTTGAAACACTTTGTTTCTTTATCTTTTAAACATCCGCATCGAAACGTGGTTTTTACTTTGGTAAAGATATAAGTTGCAGAAGTCTATTATGCATGCAGACGAGACGATCGCCGTTGGCGCTCTGTTTTGCCAATATTTTTCTCGACCGTACGGTATTTTTTCGGCCTAATCTCTGCGACAGTAATGTGCGGTTATATTGAAATTGCTAACGCTCGACCTCGAACGCACAATCTTGCACCATCGGATAGGGGACGCGCGTGCTGAATCTATATTGGCTAGAAGTGTCGCCACCATTGTATTCCGGCTGGCCGCTCGTTACTGAAATTATAGGCTCGTTTCGGCGGTGAATCGTTCTGCAACACCACTTGAATTTCTAGCTCGCCCTGTGCAGTGCGCGAGGAAAACTAATACGATGACAACACGCGTCATTCGGTGAATGTTTGTTAAACGAAAGGAAAGTACGCGCGGTTGTTTCCTGGAGTGAGCGGAATATCTGAGGAAATCCTTCCAAGATAGTCTGCCCCATTTTGAGTCGAGTGAAGATAGAAATTTCTGTAGAAAATGTCCACTGTGCCTTCGAAGACTCGAATCTGAAATATTCTCCTAGTTCTCCACAAAATTTCCGATATTTCGAAACAAGAAGTGTCCACCTTTTCTAATCTGAATATTACGATTCGAGGAAAGATAAAAATCTCTCTCTTAGTCTATTCTAGATTTCACTTAAGTTTTTATTCGACACTTCGCTTATTTTCTTATTCTACATTTCTCTCGACCCTAAAGAATAAATTACAATATTCAATATTTCTTTTACTCTCTCTTCCCCTTATTCCATATTTCACTAACTTCAAAATTCAATAATTCTTTTATCCTCTCTCATCCCCTTATTCCATATTTCTCTACCATTAATTCCACGTTTACTCTCTCAGCACACGTTCCCCTCAATATTTTATTCCACATCTCTCGTCCCTTCATTTTCAATATTCAATATTTCTCTTATTCTCTCTATCCCCTTATTCCATATTTCACTAATTCTTTTATCCTCCCTCATCCCCTCATTCCATATTTCTCTACCATTAATTCCACGTTTACTCTCTCAGCACACGTTCCCCTCAGTATTTTATTCTACATCTCTCCTCCCTTCGTTTCCAATATTTAATATTTCACTAATTCCAATATTCAATAATTTTATCCTCTCTCATCCCCTCATTCCATACTTCTCCCAACCATTAATTCCACGTTTGCTCTCTCACCACATGTTCATTATTCTCCATCTCTCGTCCCTGCATTTTGCATTTCACTTATTCTCTTATTATCTAATTGGCAGCCGGCCATCGCGACCGATTGTAAAACACGGCAGTCCATCCTTCCCGAGAATCTCCAGCACTCAAGATGCCAACGGCATTCCCGACTTTCATTTGGTCGAAAGTGATAGTTTCGAACGTATCCATGCTCGAGAAAGGAGAACCATCGCCCCCCTCGCTCCCCGTTCCTTCGGCGCGAAGATCGCCGTTGCTCCTTCGCGTTCTCGTCTTTGTCCCCGGGATCCTCGCGACCGGTTTCCGGTTCATCTCGAGGCACACGCGTGCAACACGACCGCCACCTTTCACTTCTCTCTCGCCGATGCCCAAATTTTCCTCCTTTGTCGCGGACTGCGAACGGTAAAGCATTGAACGAACTCGGTTTCTTGCAGATACGCTCGAAGACCACAACATGAAGTCCACGTACATCGTCCTGGTAGCAGCGTTCTGCGCGGCTTTGGTGAACGCTGGCCCGCTTCCCGGGGGACAACGTCTTCAGTCCGAGGTAAGCGCCACGGGAAAAAGAGGCGTCGTCCGCGACGAGCCAGAATTCGCTGGAACTCGTTCCCGATTCGACTTCTCGCTTGCCTTATCGGCGCAGGGCCGCTTTATACCTGTTTCCATAGATTAACCGTATAACTGCCAGTTGAACTGGATAATTTCCATCTTGGCAGCCGCAAACGAAAAATTTCCAGGCATTTCATGCTCGAGTACTCTGGATCGTTTAATGTCTATATTAGCGCATTACCTTCGCGTTGATATTGATGGAGTGATGCAGGAATTTTCGAATGTCGGCGAAGAGAACGAATTGGAAATTAATTGGTGCCGCACTTTTCGCGTGGAGTAAAGTTTTCAGAAAATTATCGTGCAGCATGGAGGACGTTTTAATTGGTAGATAATGATTCGATAGTAATGATTATATTCTGTAACTGGACTACGATGGAAGCGAGGAGATGGAATGAAGAAGTAGAAAGACAACTCGTTGACAAGAAAAATAGGTCTCGTTTCGTTGAGTCATATGTTGATTACGACGTTTCTAGCGATTCTTATCTTTATGCCAGGTTATTAAACGGAAAGAAAACATAATTCGTTCGCGTGGCAGCCAGCTAGAAATCGATAGGTTTCGAATATTACGGTAGTTTCTCTATTTACCAGCGAAGAATGTTAGAACGGAAAAATAAATCAGGCGTTACGCAAATCCGAAACTCAGCCTGTCGCAACGGAGACATTCGAAACGGGAAATATCGTCTGAACCAGCCGGCAATCGGACGTGTACGTGTTTCCCTCGTTATTCGCCGAAGATTATGTTATAACCGACATAAGGCGATTACAGTGTCCTCTCGACCACGGTCGTGTTTCTTTTACGACCGTGCGCTCTTGTCGTTTATCTCGTTCCAGCTTAGAAATATCATTACCACCTGTTGACAGAAAGTTCCATCCTCAGCAAACTTTCGTTCGCAGTAATGAAGCCCGTGTATATCGTACACTAATGGAAGAGGATTGTATTGTATAATGTTATCGCGAAGATTGAGTCATTGAGATAAATCGGTTGTGGATCTTCGTGCGAGATAGAAGTCTCTTGACGTAATTTGCAGAGATCGGGGTTAAGATTTCAGATTCTCCGTCAACGTTTACGCTATAATTGAAGTGCAAATTATATATTAAATTCAATTATCTTCCTCGAATTCGTGTTCATCTTTCGTCCGTTGAACCTCAAATCGCGAGTGTCGCAATGAATAAACGAACAGAACTAAATTACGTTCGTTTAAATTTACTTTCGTAAGAATAATAAACGATTGGAACTGATAGAGAAATCTGTAAGTTTACAAAGTTACGTAGCCAGGCAATGATATTCAATATGGCCGACGCTCTCTCGCAAAGGGTTGATTCGTAAGCGAGCACGAGATTGCGTAACGATCATGTTACGATGACTTTCTCTGTGTCACTGGGCCGACGGGATGCGCGACGTCGCGTCGTCGATCGAAAAATAACGTCCGTCGCCGCTAGGGACACCGGAATCGGTGAAAGCGCGGTTTAGAGTTCACGAAATTCGCCGGTCGAGCTAAAAGCGCGGCCGGTCAACCGTCGAGACCATTGGGAGAAGGAATGTGGACAGTGTGCGGATCGGTTGCGAAAGTTCTCGCCTCGATTTCGACGGCGCGAGCCGATCGTTGGACCGAGGCGTTCGATTCGGTGATCAGAGATGATGTTTCACTTTCGACGGGCGGCCTCTTTCACTTACGGCCGAGTGCTACGACCTCGCGATGGAATAAACACGCCGGGAGGAAACTTCTGATCGCCCCCACCTCCGCTTCTTCTTTTCCCCTCTCTTCCGTGGCTTCGTAAAGAACCGAGAATTTGGTGAACCGAATAAACTCGTCGGAAGGGAACGTGCGGTCGTTTCGATCTTCGTTCCTTTTGTTTCCCTTTTTCTGTTACGAAAAACATCCGAGAATTCGATCGCTTGAATAAACATGATTATTAAGTGATCGTTCTGTCTGTCTCTACTTTTTTCTCTTCCGAGTGGTGGAAACACCCGAGATCTCGTTAAACTGAATAAACTCGTCGAAAGATCAGCTTTCGTCTGTGTATCTAATTTTCCTTTCTCTTTCTTCGCGGCTGCAATAACAGCTGCGATTTTGAGAATCCGAATAAACACGTAAAGGAATTTTTCAATCGTTTCCATCTTTCTTCCATTTTTCTTCTTGTTCCTCGGCTTCGCAAACATTCGCCGACTTAAGGAACTCAGAAATAGAACCTACGATTTCTTTGATTTCCATTTTTTCTACGAAGCGGTCAGTTTCCTCTTCCTCGACAAGCGTTCGCTCTCAACGTTGCTTGTCGGACGATCTCGCTTTTTCGGGGAAGCGATCGTCCGCCATTAAGTCGGCGGGCGGCCCACGCGCGACAGCGGCAGTGCAAATATTTTAATTGCTCTCGAAGATGACATTGAAGCCGAACGGTTGTATAAAGCACGTAAGTGTTGAGTTGTCCTCTCAGGTTTTTCCCGGAGAACCAGTCATTGTCACCCGGTATAGCTTTATCATTAAACCGCCTTCGTGCAAATATCTTTCAAACGTCAAGAGAACTTTTAACATCGTTTGTTTCTTTTAGCAACGTCTAAATCGAAGTGCCACTACATATATTTGCATGCCTAAAATCAACAATGACTACAATACTTAGAACTAGCATAAATAAACGATTCATGTATTCAGTTTCCAATATTCTTTGCTTACAATTGAATAGATAATACATACATCGTGTTTAGATAAACGAAATATCCTATACAGATAATAAACACATCAATTTAGATAACATCAGACAGACTTCTTGCTACATCCACTAATTGGACGCACGATATCCGTTGTCCCCGAAGAACCTAAAAGCCATCGGTTCGATCGTGCATCAGTAAGGAAGGAATGCCGTCGCTCTGGAGGCACGAACGTCGAGTTCGTAAACTTTCTCGCCGTCGTAAATCTTTCATGACGCGCACCGGATCCCCGCGATTGCACTCATTGTTCTCCCTGATGAGCCGGTTAATGAGCGCCTAGCGCAACTGGTTGATCGACCGACGAATTAACTTGCCGTTGCGCAAAGAGGAAGGTCATCCGCGGAATCGCCGCGTGTGGCGCACGCGTGTATGTTCGAAAAATACGGTTCTGCGGCTTTTATTCGTTCGTTTCGGTGGGAAAGAGTTAGACAAGCTTAGCCAGGCAGAGACGAGCGTTCGGCGAACGATGAAATACACGGTCCAACGAAAAGCCCGGGGACGGCCGAGTCGGCTCTCTTCTTCGGCCCGACACTTTCACTGGCCGCGAACACTCACTGAGTTACACCGGACACTTTCTTCGCTCGATCGATGCCCAATGGAAAGCGCGTGCGTGAGCGTGCACGCGTGTTTCAACCTCTCTCTGATCTGTGATTCTTGGGGCACCGTGGCCGACAGTGGTTCCCAAGCGGTCTTCTTCTAGCGTACCAAAGAAAGGATACATTAAGGTGTGAAAATATTTGAGCATTCGCTTCTGGAATGATAACTTTTGATTTTCTGCTGGAAAATACGAGGAGAGATGGTAGAGCTGTGCATATTCGTTAGTATAATAGGTGTATTTTTAATCTTCCTGTGAAAAAGGGTAACAATCGAAGTCAAATTAGTGGAATGTAATCAGTTTGGTTGTTAATTTTCACTTATTATTATTGGTATTCTACATCTTCTAAATGTATGACGATGTAGGCTCATTTGAAAGTATCTTCTCTAACTTCGAATAGAGTTCGTTCGCTCAAATAGAGTTTGTTGAAAACTTTCGAGTTATTAACACTAGGATCTCGGAACTTTCATCGAAGCTGCTTGAAAGTGTCGACAGTAAGAACAGGCAAACGGATTGCGATCAGAGTTTAAGCGTTAAGAAACAAACTTCGTAAAATACAACTAGTTTCTTCTTTGTAGCTGTAACATTTAATCCCAAGGTGTTTCGTAATCGCGGATTTTTAACAGAAATTAAGCAACCCGAAACGTTACACAGGAATTCAGTGAAGCACAGTGGGTAGCTGAAAAAACACAGTGTTTTGCCATCGACCTAATTCCGAATATTATACAACAGCTAATTTCTATTCGTTCGTCCTTCGTTGTCTAGGATAAATCGTCACGTGTCTTAATCAGCAAGTTTTTATTATCGTTTTTTGCATCGTCCAATAGTTACAAAAACGTCCAAGGATGACATTTTAATGAAATGGATTAACGGCTTTTCTCTCGCTATCATCGTGGAGCTCGGAGACTTGAACGCGCGGACATAGTGACACAGTAGCCTCGGAGACTTCAACGCGTGGTCGAGCATGTCTACGCTCTCCGCTCACGCATCCACTGAATCTCGACCGAGTAGCGAATGAAATCTTCATCAATCACCCGCGTAAATCTCTCTGCTTCTTGTACGATGTATAGAGAAAGGGTTACACGTGGTAGTAGGCTCTAGGAAGTGTACAGAAACGTTTCCTGGATCATCCATAACAACGGCTACTCACCGAGAGATCGATTATTCGAAAGTCCTGATTTCCGATTGCATCGCGAGATGATTTCACCGGTGCAAGAAGTATAATTAATGCCGATAAAAATACTAACGTTCACTGCCTTCTACGAGTACCTCGAAAACTTCCTAATGAAAGGGAAATGCGATCACTAGGAATAAAGAACTACAGGAGACGTCGGTTAGAAAATTTCTTTTAAAATCGTGTGACAAACGATTCTTATAGAATGTATTCCTACGATAACAGTAACAAATTCGTTTAAATTCCCTCGAGTGTCAGAATACTCATGAACGACAGCATAAGTGTACCGGACAGGAACGAATATCGTAACAGCTGGTCGAACGCGAGCGGGATTTCAGGGAAAGTGAACCATGGCAACCGCGTTGGGCAACGCTCGAGTCCGCCACTGTCCAAGTATCGCTAAACTTGATTCATTACACGCTTTGCGTCATTAATACACTGCGAATGGTTATGCGTTTATGGGAAATTTGAAAATGGAGAACCGCATAGAATGTACACGATAAAAAAGATATATGGAACATCGAGTGTCAAATAGAATATCGAAATATCATATGAAAAACTACACAAACTGCAGGCAACACGTGGCAACGTATAAAATATCGAAAGTACAATATTTTCTACAATATTTATTAGGAAGAACCATTCTCTATAATAATTCTGGTTTCTTAATTGTCTAAAAACTTGAATTTGCCTAAAGATCCACAGTCCATTGCAAAGACTCAACGGATTCGCTCGTCCTGTTTTTTCCGTGTTCCTAATTGTTAATCGCCGTTCGCGTTACCCGAGCAAATAACGTTACACGTAATCGTAGGTATAGAAGTCTCTTACATTAAACCGTGGCGGCACTAATACGCCGCTCGTCTAATAATACGCAATCCCGTCGTTTAGCCCCGCAACTCCGTTCGAGTTATTGTTGTACGCAACGCCGCTGCTCCGCCGTTTTACGCGACCGTTCTCTCATCAACAGCGGACCGCCGATCAGCACATGTTTCTCGGCGATTTCTCGTAATTCGAAAATTGCCGTTCATAAATCGTCGAACACCTTCGACGGGATTGTTCCGCGGTGCCGCGGTTATTATGCAACGGCAGTTCGGTTAACGCGTCTCGATCGCTTTCAACGTGGTTTCCGGTTAACAAGCGAATCGCGGGATCAAACGTTTCCTTATTGCCATCGCGATGGAACGATATTTCTTCTCCGTTGATTGGAGCACGATGTGTTCGGTAAATACGCGGAATGATTTGTAAACAGTTGCGCAAGGGGGAAGTGATTCATATGAAAAAAATGAGTCAAGGGTGTGGAATAAAAATGCTTATCACTAACTCCTTTCTCTATAGAATCAAACAAGTGCAAGTCGTACAAATTTCATTCGATGGTTTCGATTTATTCTTTCATGTGGAATTTTTCTCCGATTGAATTATCAATTATAGATATTCTAGATATATTTGTTAGTACAAAATTTCGTTCGATTATGTAAAATATTCAAATGCGCTGTTAGTAAGAAGATAGTTTGAAAATGGTTGCATTATCGAGGGAATTATCGTTGAAAATCAACTGATACAGATGTCAGTTTGAACACTCTATATTGAGTTCAATGACGATGAAACGCAGCAAGAGATTCAGGGGAAGTGGAAACAGAATTGTAGGGACAAAGGGAAACTGTTTTCAGGCACTCGATCGGCTGATGGTCGTCGAAGCCGACAACGAGGCCGCCCTAAGGAGCAAACGGACGATCGGTATCCTGCGGGAATTGTTTCCCGATGTTTCTCAGGTGAGCCGCTGCTGAACAAAACGCAGTGAAATCCTGCAGACGGCCAGGACAATTAGAACCTCTAATTTTAACTCCCCGAGATCCTGCATCGCTCGATTGAATTCTCCGGAAAAGGACATTGGACGTCCTCGAGATTGTATCGCAGCAGGGAAATCCCGTAGAATAATTAAACCCATTAACGTTGATATTTTGGCAAACAAGGACACATGGAAATTACATTTTTTGGAATTGATATTTTTAAACGATTGGAAGGTTTTCGTGGAGAGAAATGTTTATTAATTGGAAAGTGAAGAGTCTTGATTACGCAGACCTCTCTTCGAGGTGGGATTCAATTAACATTCGAATAGCAATGCATGGGTTCATTCAAGTTTTCAGAACCTTTCTTTTGAAGCTTGTTAAAGCTAATTGAAATTAAGTCTATTTGCTTTGAAATATAATTGGAAACATTAATAAGTAGATTAATAGAGCTGCATCATATCACATGCATCGCTGTTTAGTAGACGAAGATGTTTTATTCAGAAAACAATTTCATTCGCACTGTTCCCATGAAGCTAAAATTAACGAAGTCAAATTGATATGAAAGTTACAATCAGGTCAATAATTTGTGATGATTTATAAGTAGACTGTAGAATAGAATGTTCTACTGTGAAAGAGGAACGTATTAGAAGAAGCTTCAAAAGATTCTCGTTTCGACGGTGAGACGCAGAAACATTTCGATGGCGGAGAAATTGTTCACGAATTGGCATTCCTCCTAAGAAAGTTTTACGTTTGATTCAAGATACAGCCTGATTTTCCTCGTACACGGCGTGTGTCGTTAATACATTTTGCGTAATCAAATGACGCACGTGTCCAGTTCAGGTCAAATGTAATTCTAGTCCTGTACCATAATTCTTCGAAATAAAATACTTTACGATTCTATTCTGTCCGTGTTAACTGTAGCATTCGATAGCTCTTTCCTTTCTCTATGAGATTGTATAATTAAATGTTCAATTTCAAACACTGTAGATTCACTAACAACAAAGAGCAGTCGTGTCATAGAAAATGATCAAATTTGAACATTCTCATTGTCTTAAATCAAATGTTCTTCTGCATTTAAGAATCTATTAATATTATTCCGAAGGAAACAATTTATTACAGTATATACAGGGTGTACTATGACATGTGACACAACTTTGATGGATTCATCACACTAAAATAAGAAAATAATGCAGAATTTCTTTCGAGCGTGATCCTTTTTCTTATGTTAGTGCACTGAGTCATCAATAAAATAGTGTCGTGAAGGAAAATTCCATTTCGAAGGAAGATTTTACAGATTCCCAATATCCAATTACCCACGTGTATTTACATACAGTTACTCTTGTACACAAGCCAAGGTACAATCTCGAGCAAACTGAGACCGAAATTACCGCCTTCCGCGCGTCGTTCCCCATGTCTCCCAGCACGACCGCCGAAATCAGCCGCCATATCGGCAGTCTCGGGCACCTTGACGCTACGACCGAGTAAACCACTCCTCTAGTCCGCCGCGAAGGCGAACAACTCCGAATCACTGTCCGATCGAGCCGTGCACGAAAAGCGGTCCCAAGAAACAGACGAATTCCGTCGACGCGAATCGCACGATAGCTCTCGCCTCTCGACTGACAAACGCATCAGACAGCCAAAGCTCGACCATGCACGACGGTGAACGTGAAATACACGAAACGAGCACCCCACAACACGACTGAGAATGCGCTGAGGTCGCGATCGACGCGCGAAAGACAATCGGAAAGCCAAAAACCATGTAAAACTCGAGGCCCCAGACGGTCCTGCATAGATCCTCCAACATAGAAACAAAGCACAAACCATAAATAAACCAATAAATAACTGATAACGATAAAACTACTAAAGCTATTGCTAATACGGACCATGGAAACAATGAAATTCCATTATACCTTACCGGAACGTTTTTCGAGTAACAAATTCTAGCGATCGAATCGATTGCTCCCTAAATCGAAGATGGAGTGAGTAAAATAGGAATAAATTGAAATATTTAAAAGAACAAAGTAAATAAATAAAATAAAGAAACAGAGTGGAGAAAGAGAGAGAGAGAGAGAGAAAAGAGGAGCTTGCCTCGGTCTTCGACCAGGTCAGCTAAGCGCTGTTGTTTTCTAGATGATCGAACAAAAGGTGAACGCGATAGTCGCGGAGGTCATCCGAGTACTCGGCCCGACCTTGCTGCGCAATGTCCTCGGGAATAATCAGCAGACCGGTGGCGGTGCGACTGTGCCGAGCGACGGGTCCACGGTGACCGTCGGGTCACCGTTCGGCGACGACGACGACGAAGATGACGCGAACTGGGTGAAATCGACCGATCAGAACGGTTCGAGGGTCTCGGTCAATCTGCCGACCTTCCCGCCGGACGAGAACGAGGACACCGCTACCACTACCACGTCGCTGCCCCCCGAGGGTGAAACCACCACCGACAGCAACTCGCTGGCGTGACCTGTTCACGGCCAGCCTGGTAAAACGTTGGAGGTCAATGAACACGGTTCTGAAGTTCGCCAATTGACGAGGATGATCACCGCGCAATCGGGACTGCTGCGGACACGCAAAATCTCTCTGTTCTGTCCACAAATCGCTATTCTTCTTCCTCCGTCTGCTAACTATTCCTCTACACTTCTGTCTGTCTATTTGTGTGTTGTGAACTTGTCATTGGTCTTCTGTCCGCATTGTCGTGCTCTCTGTCCTCGCGTGATACCCCTCTCGAGGAATCATCTTTCTGTGTTCTCACGTTAGGCGAAGTGTTATCAATGTCTGCGAATGACCATTGATCTTTCAAGTTTCTCCTCCCTTCGTCGATCCGTACGTCACCTCTCGCTTTCGATTCATTTCAAGCTTCACCGGAGAAAGACCGTTCTCCGCGGTCGTGACTGATTTCACGTTGAACGAGCTTGAGGAAGGCCGACGGCCTCCGTCGCGGAGCGAGCCGCGTCGATGAACCTTTTACTTCGAACGTTCCCACTGTTCCATCGACGCTTCATCGTCATCGATTCCACTTTCTCGGATATGTGCTTCGCTTCTCTGTGTGCGCTCGGAGCTGCATTAGTCGCCTGTCATCGTCGCTCGGCGTTGCGTCCGTTCGAACGGACGGCCGCCCGTATCGCCGGGCGAAAGTTCATCGAGCGGGTCGAAGGTTTCCGAACGTTGAATCGAGGATACTCGCGGGTAACCGATGGGAAAATGTGTTCGATCGACGGGCGAACTGTGCGCTCGGCGATGCCTCGATGATCACGATGATCGCCGGAGCGTTTGCACCCCGTGGATACTCCGCTTCAACGAACTTCAGGGATACACTCGTCGATACGTCGCAACGACTCCCAAAAGGGCGTCGGTCTCGATCCGCGGACTATTGGGAATCGTTCGACTGATCTCATAATCCGACTCTGTAGCGCTTCGACTGACGATCCATCGACTAATAACCGGCGGCGCGTGTCCCGATCACGAGACATCGAGAGAACACGCGTCGCACGCCTCGTCTAATTCGCGGCGAATGCTCGGCGCGTTTACGCTCGATCGCCGTCGAGTCGCAGAAACGCTCGAACGCGTTTCTGAGAGTTGATCGGTTAAATTGCGAGTGCCAGGCCGCTTACTGTGAATAATGGGAACGCGGTTTTCGTGTTCATGCGCTTCGAGGTGCTTGGATTGCACTGCGAGCCCTGAATCGTGGTACAATTGAGGCGAGAGAGTTTTTACGGCCGAAACTAGGAAAGAAGTAGAACAAAGGAAATCCACCGCTTGTAGCTATGTTCTCGTTAAGAACAATAATGTTTAATCTATGTTCAGTAAACATAAAATCCAAAATCAGTCCCCTGATACTTTGAATTTTTATCTTCGCCGTTTCTTTATACTTCAACTTGAAGTTTTATTTCTCGATAATCATCCTTCCTTCTCAAAATCTAATCTTCAAGCGCAATTTCATTGCTTTCAATTATACCAGTGAACTATTTAGTAATGTCAGAACCTCTCTGGTCGCAATTCCACGATTCACAAGCCACAGTGTAGAACAACCAAGGACAAACGAAGTTCCTCGAAGCGAGATAACTCCTGCAAAATTTCACCAATGTCCTCGGCGATCAGCGATTCGTCCCGAAGTTCGAGGAGATCGATCGTGTAACATCTGTTTTCAGGACGTGAATCCGGAGGCGGAGGATAGGGTGAACGAGGTGGCGGCGGAGTCGCAGAACAACGAGGTCAAAGTGCAATTCGCCGACGAGCAGGCCGAGGAGACGGCGCCGTTGACGCCGTTGGACGAGGTGGAGGCCGAGGACGACGAGAACAGGAACAAGAGGTACCTGAACTTCGGTTTCGGCGGGTCAGGCAATTCCGGGAGCGGCGCTGGTTCCGGCAACTTCCTCTTCGACATAATTAGGGTGAGTTTCCCGGGAACATCGAGAACAGCCGACTGCCTTCGAGTCTGAACCACCGCCGAATGAAAAATGGAGGAATTCTAACATAAACATATCCAACCTCTAAACAACCTGTAGCAGAACTTCTCCTTTACATAATAATATACAGGCTATATACTTAACTATAAAATTACGTCCAAGCGAGACGTAAGAAACAGCATGCTCACAATAGAAATGAAAATAGAGGACTCCTAGCGAACTCCGCAAGAAAGATCGGTTCAATTATCAGCTGAAGTAGATGTACGTTTTATAATTTTCTTCTTGGGTTACACGTTCATTATAGTCCGTCTAGCTAATTAAAAATCGCAAGTGTCACTGTCGATGAACAGGATACGCGTGACAACCGATCAATCAGTTCCACCGCCGTCCTATTCGCAGCCGTTCTTTCCTCTCGTTGTCGGGAGAAAAAAGGGAACGATCGAGAAAAATCAATGGACATTTACGTCAGTAACGAAAGGATCTACAGCGCCGCGCGACTTGCCGGTCGTTTAATATTCAAGTAAGAGGCCGGCGCGGCGACCACGGCAAGGGCGCCTACTCGAGACGCCGGTGAAAGTCTTAGACCGAATTGCCGAGCCGCGCCGATTGCCGTTCCAAGGTTCCTGACCTAGCCGCGACCCGACCTCGTCGACGAATATCAGGCGTTGAAACCTTTCCCGTTTTTTTATCGTTACAGTTCTTTTTTCTTGGAGGAATGGAAACAGGATACCTTTTGAAAGAATTTTTTCTCGCACTGATGCAAATCGTTACAAGCAAGAAACGTTACTATAATTGGCTGCAATTAATTTCCTTCGCGAGAATTGATTTCTATACGTTCGCTGATCGAGGAACGTCAGATTGATTTAGTGGACATGCTTTTCAGACGGTTAAAAATAATATTTAAGATTTCGGAAGACACGTTGCACGTTGGTACTAAGATTGTTACCGAACCGACGAAACCGAATTTTTTCACAGCATTGTGAATTGCCGCGGAACTTCCGAGTTGCTGTCTGGCGTTTTGTTCGGCTTTCAATCGGAGCCCGCCACGCTTAATTGCCATTAAATTAATGAAAGTAACAACAGGAGAGTAACCCTAGAAAGTAATCCAAACATCGTAAAACATGTACGGAATCCTGTTTCCACGGTAATAACGTGATGATTATTAGAAATTTCTCTTGTTTTATTCAACGAACGGGTTATTCTCCGTTCGTGTGCCCGATTCATTGTCCGCGACCGTTAACAGCAGCCACGCGATCGCGACTGAACGCCGCTCGAAACTGGTCGACGAATGTCCGCCTTTTATGGCGTCGGAAATCTAGCATACGTTCTCTTAACGTCTTCGGACCCTATGAATAAACAATCCGTCCGCTGGATTCGATTTCTTCTCGCAGGATTTATGCCTGATCTTTCGATATCTCCACATCTTCAGTGGACACACCCCTATAATCAGACTTTAGAAGGAACAAAATTAATCAAAGACATTTCAATTACTTCAGAACGAAGTCGAAACGTCGATAGAACTCTAGAATACATTTCAATGCTCCCTCAAATCTCTTCCCCGACAAAGAAATAACACAACAAAACTTAAAATATCCATTCCCTAGGACTGAACAAAAGCATATTAATCGAAATACATATTCCACACAAAATTCAATATCTCCACATTTAATCGCAAACTCACAAACGTTCCAAGTAACCATTCTATTATAGAATTATTTGCTCAACGAATCCCCCAGATCCTCCACTTTTCATTCTAAAACAAAGACCTCTCCTCACAAAGAGGACCCGCAACGATCGAGCATCCTCCAGTGAAACCGGACTGGAAGTAGACACCGAGGGTACTTCCGGAAGGTGGGAAAGCGTCCTCTAAACACGAATTTCAGCCGCTTTTCAGGGGCCGGTTCATCGGAGAACGTGAAGGCGCGGCAGGCCAGCGAGGAGGCTGCTCCGCGATCTAACGCGAAAGACAATGAAAAAGCAAAACACAAAAAGGCAGGCGTACAACCTGAGGAGCGGATCAGTAAACGAAAGTTCTCGTCTCTGTTCTCGTTTAGCAAGCGGCCGACGGGGCGGCAAGAGCGGCGGGCACGGTGTACCGCGTGGTGGCAGGTACGCAGAGCCTAGGGCTCGGCTTAAGCGCCTCTCGGGACTTGGGCCCGGCTCCCCAAGATGCCGCCCCTGCTGCCGCTCCAGCTGGTTCCTCGTCCACGGCGGCACCCTCGACCAACGCACCGGCCGCGTCAGGAGCCGGCAACCTACCACCGGTACGCCAATCCTTCCGAGCAGAGCCGAACGGACACTGCCAACTGCACTTATCTCCTGGTGAACGGGGACCGACGGAGACACTCTCTGGACCCTCGCTCTCCTCGGCAATTCTCTTTGCCCGCGATTGCTGACCGAGGGTCTCTCGTCGTTTCCCGTTTATTCTGGCTTCTTTCACTCTCTACTCTCTTCTCTCTCTTTCATTTTCTCTGTCTCTACGTCTCTTCATTTCTGCTTCTTTTCACCGAGGGGGCTCTTATCCTGGAGTCTGGCGACTACTTCTTTCGAGAGGGTGTTCCTTTCGCGAAGTTACTTGGCTGGATTGATTAGATGATTGGATTGAACGGGAGTGATGGGATCTTCGGAGTTTTCAGTTGGGTTTGAATTAGAATATTGTGAGAAATGTGTATGGAATAGCTTGGTTATTCGTATGAAGTAGCTGTGTGGTTTACGTTTTTAGTAGATATTGGAATCTTTCAATCGTTTTTGTAACAATGAAACAATAGCTATAAACTTACATCGAATTCTAGTTCTAACTTTGGGGTGCTCGCGCTTTAAAATTCGTGAATTTAGACAGTTTCGTCCAGGGACCCTCGAAAAGAAGTAACTCGCACGTGTACAGATTTGCGAGTCGCATCTCGAACGGTGCTCGATGCACCCAGGCCACCTGCAAAGTATCGTAGCTGCACGCGGCCTGTGTTTGATCTGCACGTCATACTCCTCGCACGTGGCTAACAACCGCTCGTCTCGCACGTTCTTTCATTCGCTCTTCCGCAGTCCGTTTGTTTAACCACTCCGCTGTCAACGCGAACGTCTCTTTCTGTGTCTGCCTTCATCTTCGATTCTCTTCTTCTCCCTCTTTCTAATCTCTTCCTCGCCTGTCCTCCGTCTCTCTTTCTCTGTCTCTTCGTCGACTCGCTGGTACTTCTTCATCTTCCTGTTCTTCTTTGTTCTGTCGTTTCCCTCTGCCTTGACTGTGCATGGACTGCGCGCCAGGATCTCTACGCTTTCAATGTTTTGCGAATGCGAGTCTACAGGTAGACTGACTCTCGAAACGAAACGGAATGATTTCAGGAGAGCCTGGCGCGCGGTCGTTGAGACGCGCATCGATCTCTCATGGTCCTAGTGTGCGCCAGGTTTCAGTCGTGATCCAGTGTTGTCACTAATCAGCCTTCGTGCGCGTTCATGGCGAGTCACTGAAAAAGCACTGTCCGCTTTTGCTGGTTCAAGCGTCGATCCTCGACGTTGTATTACAAATATCGCTTCATTTTTTATCCTTCGATCTTCTCTGGAATCTTAACTTGAAGAACTTCCTTTCAGTCGCTTGCATCAATTTCAATTGTCGAACAGTCACGTTTATCAATACAAGAACAACTTCATTCGTGATCTTAGAAGAGCTACACTATTTTCGAAGCTGTGTAATTAACATAAAGTTATCAAACTAAGACGGTGTAAATCAATCGAATCGAACGCAAAGGCAACTACGGTTTCGACGTGCAAGTTTCAGTACCTCGCCACGAAGTCATTTAATACTGGTCATCGTCATAGCCCACTAACAGTCCTCGCGTGACAGTAACACCGTCCCCGTGTCGTGAAAAGTATGCAGCAGCCCCCAAACCCCGTGCCAACGGTCCCAACCAGCCCTTATCCAACCGATCCGCCCGGCCGACGGTCCCGACGCGACACCGACAACCACCGACTAAAGACACTCGGCGGACCAACCTGGCCGATTGGACGTCCCGGCCGATTCGACTCGGAATCTGATGGGCAGCCATTGATCGATCGCCGATTCTCTCGTTGTTGTGATCTCGAACTCGCCCATTGCACCGTATCTCGTAGCGACGTAGCTGTAGTTTTGAGTCGTTGCTGCTGGAACGCACCGATCGACGCCGCGTTTCCCGACGAATCGGTTCAATTATGGACAGCGTGATCGATCTTCTGGATTTGACGAAACAGCGGTACACGGTTGATCAATTCGAATTGAGCTATTTATATTCAAGCTGCAACTTTTTATCGTCCGAAGGCTAGAGAGTTTCGAATGATAATTCTGCAACCGAATCGTCGGGGAACGCGCGTGAAATTTGAAATAGCGAATTGACGCACGTTTATGGGCACTAGTCGTGCCAGAAGCTGCTAATCGCGGGCCGATCGAGAAAGGGTAAGTATCGGCGTGCGTCATGCTGTTATCGACTTCACAGTAATTCTATCGTATGGGTCTTGGTGAATATACGCTGTCTATTACAAGTTTGTCATTGGTTGGAATTACGACTAAGAATAATAGACCGATTCTTAATTCCTAATTTTATCAAGAAGATTAATGTCAAGCGTATGATAGTCTAAATATTCGTGAGCATATCCTACGTTGAAAGAAGAAAATTCATTAACAATTCAACACACGATGAGATACTTTCAAACGATAGCGTATGTCTTATTTTGATGCACCTGCAGGCTGTCCATACTGCGACAAACGTTGTTATAACCATCAGCATTCAAATAATCAAAGATTCTCATTTGAGACTTAACCGCTAATCCTCAAATTGTTATACACAAGTTTCTCAATAAGTACGGACAGCCTCTAAAATTCCTAGACTACGGATGCTTACGCAAATATAGACGTTCGAGCCATCGAAAGTTCCAAGTTCAGAATAGAATGAGACATTGTACAGTGAAACTTGAAGGAACAAGATCCGCTATAAACGCGTAAGATCCGTAATCTAAAACTCGCCACGAAACAATGTCACGAGCCGAAGGAGCGCACGTAAGGAATCGTAGCAGCAAGATCGATGGATCGTAGCCGCAAGTAGGATTCAGGATGTATTAGCACCGTAGTATCGGGAGCGCTGGAGCCTGGATCACGGAAGCTGCTACACACTGCCAACTGTCTGCCTCCCCAAATATTTCGAAAACGAGACCGTGTCGAAATTGTAACACGTTCACGGAACGGATCGATGACGAAAGACCGATCGACACCGGCGACCGGTTGTCTTTTATCCACGTTCTCTCTGTAACCGTGAACGGTCCGCGTGTCCTGAACGGTGTCGGGACTAACAGGAGCGTTTCGTTGCTTGCAGCTGGTAGCCGGAAGCGGAAGCCAGGCGAGCGGCGGAGCGGCTGTCGCCGGAAAAGCGGAGGAGGCGCCGGAAGCGGTACCAGGACCGGTCACCAGGCTGTTCGTCATCGCGAACAGAGGAATCTCGAATCTCATACAGGACCTCATCCTGGTGAGTATCCTTGATATGTCATCAGTAACATTGATTTGATCAGTGGATATGATCGATGAATGATTTGATCGTTGAATATGGTCAAACATGTTGAGATGATTTTTTGTTGCTGTTTAATTATAATAGTAATTTTTTTAGTTTTGATTGTGGTGTAGTGTACTGGAAGATTATCAGTATTGTATTGAAACATGATATTCATTGTTAGAAATTTGATTTTGTTTGTTGATACGTTATTAGTAATATATTGAGATTACTTTTTGCTGTCTAATTAATTCTTTTAGTTTTGATTGTGGTGTACTGTGCTGGAAGATTATCAGTATTGTGTTGAAACGTGATATTCATTGTTAGAAATTTGATTTTGTTTGTTGATACGTTATTAGTAATATATTGAGATTACTTTTTGCTGTCTAATTAATTCTTTTAGTTTTGATTGTGGTGTAGTGTACTGGAACATTATCAGTAATGTGTTGAAACATAAGTTGTGCTTGTTATTAGAAAAGGAAACGATAGAAATTGAATTTCTTCACTGACGTTTTATACACGCAGCAATTTGGAGCAACAGTTTGTAATTTAGGTAGTTTTTATGCTACGTCTATCTCACGTTCGAGTTAATTATACTTGAAACTAGTATCAGGTTGTGTTGGATAATATTGTGCAATTTCTGGTTTATCACGAGATTCTATTTGCATAGATGTAAACTTGCTTGTAAGGTGACTGTAGCTGGTTTTATTCGACTTGCAACCTGTTGGAAAAGTATCTGGAAGCATAAAGCATTCTTTGAGAAAGATTGATGCAATGGAAAACGAGCAGTTTCCTTTCGTTTATTAAAATAATCAGGAATATTTGAAATTCTAGTTCCATAGATTGTAGGGTTGTTACGAAATTCAGAGAATTTCTGTGGGAGACCGCGTGGAACTTGTATCCGGATTTGTACGCTCGTGAATCAAATTTCAATCAGTCGCTAATGTAAATAGATAGCTGCCGTTCCAGTGCTAGAATAACGGAAGAGAAATTCGATTAGTTTGAGCAAACAACTCGAGAACTTAACGACGGAAAGGCACAAGGGAGATTTGTGTACACGTCACGATTGTTAATCTCTTAACCGAATAACTGCTTTATTTCTCGATACACCTGATTACCAACAAATAATAAAAACTTCTCATTAATTACAAATTTCGCTAATTTAAATTCCGACAAATAAATACAACAAAAATACTGCTAAACACTCCTAACTACTCATAATTAGCGCAACTTCTCCAATAAACCATTTAAAAGAATTGTCCTAACTTATGTTACAGAATTTATAGCTAAAAGAATTATTTAAAAAAAATTCGTACAACCCTTAAAGCAAAGTACTCGCTATTATCCACTAACAATTGTTGAAACAACAATCTTTCGCGTAACAACCTCGAGGAATCGAAACCCGTTCGTTTTCACCGCGAGCAAATCAGCGAACGGCATGAATGAAACTCAATCCGTGGAACGCGACGATCACAATCGACGGTCAATCGAATTCCGCGGCTAGAAATCGATTATGCCAAGCAGAGTGGAGAAGACGCGGACCACCGGAAACCGGCACGCGATCGCGTCGTTACGACACGTGGTCGGAACGAGCAAGGTTCGTCGCTTTCCACGAGATTTTCCGCGCGGTTAGCGTGACGAGGAGCCCCGGACAAAGCGGAATTAACACGTTTAATGCCACGAGAATCTCGAACGTTCCACATATCCCTTGTTCTTTCGTAACGAAGTTAAATAGAAACTATTATAGACCTCCTGTCCTATGATTTCTTTCGCAACTGCGCTCTGAAGTTATTTTATCGTCCATAATTCTCTGGAAGAAGGCAAATATTTACTTTGAAAGAGTATAATCGATAATAGGAAAATACTCGATAGAAAATGTAATAGGAAAAATTACAATAGCAGGTGTACAAATAATAGGCAACCATAAAATAGATTATAGGAAAATAATAATTGCTTTGAATTCGACAGGATTGAACGATTGTTAAATTGAATGTCACGCGATACGAGCAAAGGGTTAACACTAGAACTACCGAGCATTTGATACGATTAATATGCAATTCTCATAAAAATTGTAACAATAGATTATTTTCAGTTTCTTCAGACATTCAATATAGTACTGAAATGAAGCTATTTATTTTCAAAATCATTTCGAACATTCAATGCTTCGAAGATATCAATAATTGCTAAACAAAGAATCGAAACCAGTCATTTTGGTACGGTAGTATTGTGTTAATTAGTTGACGTCAGAATTCTTATGTTCAGTTGTCGTTCAATTACTTGAGTTAACAAACATTTCTATTCGACATCGATCGTCTTGCGCATCGTTTTCGAGCAATTCGAAAGTGTCGGTCGTCGGTGACCGCGGTGGCAGTCGGCGCGCTGTGTTAACCAGCCCGGATCACTCGCGCATCGTAACCGCGAGCTTCGACGGAATGTTTACTTCCTTTTCCCGCGGAAATCATGATTTTCCGAGACGAGCTCGAACCGAGGACGCTCCCGTTCCGTTTCTTTTTCTCCCCGTGCGTTTACGTAATCGATCGGATCGAAAGTGAAACCGCATTACGCTATTAAAGTCGGACTGTAAAACCGCTGCGTGTTCGCAGTAATAATAATAGTAACGGTACTAAAATTACGCACTCCATTAGTCATAAGACAATCGTTCCGAATGGCATTTAATTAAAATGAAACGACAACGGCCAGTCACTTCCTGTAATAACTACGTTGGGATCGTGTTTGAGTAAACCTTTCGTACGGAATTAACGCGGACGGTAATTTTCTAGCCTGGCAAGCTGAATAATACGGCTTTGTAAATATAAATGGTATTAGATAAATACAATAGTGTACGAAGCATTAATCGAGGCAATTTAATTAATGACAAACATTCGAGTGAGAACTGGAAATAAAGGAATTGAGGTGAATATTGTATTTAAGAATAGACGAACGAAACGAAAGTATTTATTTCAATGAAAATGGAAACCGCGAATTTATGAGAGTGAATGGTCGAATGTATTCTATAATGCATTTTAAAAATGCACCTTATCGGCGTACCTGCCTGCCCGGGAACGCAACAATCCGACAGAGGTAGTAATTTGCTCGCAATGGACGCTCGATTAGACTCTCACTCGGAATTTCAGCTTAAAATCGAGCGCAACACAGATTCCCGGGGAAAAGTGGACTTGTTCTACTTCAATCGAGAGATTAAAGGGACTAAAAAGTAGATAATCAACTTGTGCCTACCGTGGCTCGATTTTATATTAATTTCAGTCCCCACACTTCGTCCGAGTTCAACAGCAACTAGCAATAAAGCCGTAAATTATTCAACGACGCGAAAATAATTAAATACCTTGAAGAAAGAACGGAAATAATTCAAATAAATTGCAGAAATGCGAAAAAGAAACAAGATAAATCATGAAAATAGGGAGAACGTTAGTGTCCGTTGCATATAATCGATCGTTGGATTTCATGCTTCGCACCGATCGATCTTTCCTATCGAAATCACGGTGGAACGGGCGAAGTGAATCGACTGATTAGCGGCGCGCCGTGGAAAGAAAGGGAATTCGTCACGAAACGACTAGTCAGTCGCCGTTTTACGAGACGGGAACCGGTTGAGCGAGAAAGGACCCGACGGTTTCGTCAGATAGCCGCGAAATCGGACTCAAATTCGTCGGCGTCGCGTCGGGCCGGAGATTTTGCCGAAAGCGCGGCGCTCGTTGTCGTTCCAGATATAAAACCGGCCCGATTACGCAAGCGCCCCCGTCGGGATCGATGGAAAGCAAAAATGTAAGCGACTTTCTCTATGAAATAGCTCGTCCATTTGCCGGCTGACTTATGCAAGCAGCTGCTACCTGCCACCTGGCACGCGATACCGCCAGGGGCATGGCTGACCGGCTCCTCCGCTCGATCGGAATTCGCGAAAATTCGTTCGCCCCGTCCGCGATCGATCATTGTCTCGACCGTTCGATCGTTTTCCGTGCAGTTCGTCGGTTAATCTCGCGATCTACGGAACTTTTAGCGGTGAGTGTATGCCGTGCGCACCGTATCGCGGCTGTAATGGCTTCGACACACTCGGTGAACGCGTTTGAGCGTTCACCAGACGCGTACAGGGGGTTTCATGTTGGGAGTTCCGTGGTTATTAAACTGGAAATTGAACGTTTGACGATACGAAGCTTTGAAAGTTTGAGAATTTAGATTTGAAAATGTGACGGTTGATTAAACATGTATATCTTTCCCTGAATTTTTAATGAATAGCTAATCATCGGATATTTTTATCCAGCGTTTTATCTATCGAAACAGATTTTATACTCAGGTGTTTTCATATTTGCTTTCCAAATCAGTTAGCAGTCGATACACTAGAGATCCGTATGCAAACGCGGGTTTCTACAGTGGATTTCTTTCGATCGGAACATTTCAGGATAATTAAATACCATCGTTTACGCTTTAAAGATCGGCATTAAAGAGTGTTTTATTACCCCGATGAAAGTATTGCATTCCCAAAGGAAAATATCCGAAGCGATTGTTCCTGCACCCGGATAATCGCTCGATCTCGGCGTTCAATCTCCCCGGAGCTAATTGCCGGGCTTAATTGGCTAATTGAGGAACACAGGACCCGTTAATATGAAGCCAGGTCTACATAAACGAATAATTAGCGTTCACGCGGTAGTGGTTCGCGCTTCGCGGGCTCCGCAACGAAAGCGAGTCCGATCGACGAAAGAGGTTCCGCGGAATCGGCCGTTTAGAGGTTGTTGATCGCGCCGCGGAGCCGTCACAACATTCGCAACGCGATTCTCTCACGATACGTGCCGGCAAGAACTATCTCCGCCCGCCGACGAATGTTGTTCGCCGGCAAAAGTCGCGTTGTCCTCGCCGCCGCTTTCGAGGCGATCGTTTAATTGATCGATCCTGCTCTCTAGGCGTCCGTCGGCCGCGTCGCGGACTGTGACCAGATTTTTCTGCGACTTTCGTTTCGACTCGCCGCTGAAATTGCTTCGAAGAAAGCGAGGGAAAAAGATAATACGAAAAGCCTGGGCAAAAATGAACTACCGTAAACCGCGGCTCCGGTCTGTTCGAACGTTTCACGTCGCTTTATTCAATGGGAAGTTCTTTGCTCACTGTACGGCAGCGAGCGTGGAACGGATTGACAGTAATCGAAATAGCGCGAACTGTAATATTTACATAATACACGCAAAACATACGTTGATTAATGTAAACGTATAACGGTAATAAGAAGAAGTCGAACGAAGAGGTTAAACTCGTTTAACCGCTTCGCTTGTAACTTCAAATTTTACTTTTGTGGCGACAGTTCCAGCATTCTGACGATAGAGGGCTGACAACACTTTCAGCATTTCTCGCTCCTAGCCCAGTTTCGCGTTAATTTATATATAACTATCCATTAAACCTCTCCCACACTTGTCCCGGTGTGTAAGACGCGAATTACCAGGTGGTCTTGCTGACGAGATCACTGATAGATCCCGGACGAAACATCGCCTCATTCATCTTCTCCAAACTTTTTCTAGTTAATTCTTCATTGGTTACTCTCACGTGATATAATGAAGCCAAAGCTTTCACAGAAAAGGATGAAACTAGAAAAAGTTTGGGAGTGAGCGGCGTTTCGTCCAGGATCTACCAGTGAACCGCAAGGCGACCTGGTGAGCCAGTGTCTTAAATGCCGGCACGAGTTCTAAATTCCTCACTTATACTTATTACATACAAATTAACGAAACTGACTAAAAGCGAGAAAGGCCTAGGTGTCGTCGGCCCTCTGTTAGCGGAGAGCTCGAACTGCCGCCGCTTTCTATCTCCAATTCCTGCGCATAAACATCGGAAACGAAGGAACCGTTATGATAATTAACGCGTGAAACCACAGACGATACTCAGAAATGACTATTACAAAACAGGTACAATAAAACCCAGAAAACAGCCGGAAAGAATGAGCGACGCATAAATTCGATTAACCGGACGAATTGATTTGCGTCGGAACTCTGTCGTAAAATACAAGGATTGTGTCTAGCGAGGCAAATAATTTGATTATGTTAATCAGCCGAAATATTCCCAGCGAGACGTAATAAATAATACTCGGGAAGACGGTTCGGAGTTATGTACCACGGCCGTTGGTAACGCTAATCCCGGTCATTATACGCAACCTTCGCCGCGCTGGTTCGCTGGCGAGAAGCGGGCATCGGCTTTCCAAACCGTTCACGCTTCGCGCATCGCGGGGAATTCTCCTCCGCTTCCCGGCTAGCGACGCTGAAAATCGGGAACCCCGTTACAGACTCCGGCGGCGGAGTCCCGCGCCGATCGGCGATCGGTTTTTTCGAGCCGAGACGGTGAAACCTCGGTCGCGCGGGCAAGAAGCGTCGAAAGCGGCCGTTGCCCAGGCGGCCTCTCGAAAGCGTTGCAAAATTTCTTCGCGCGAGGAATAGGCGCGCTTTTTCACCCGCGGGAAACGGATAGTTTAGAGGAATATTCGAGCGTACGCCGTTTTTCGCTCGGTGAAAATGTGTAAGGAGAACGGGTCAGTCTGTTCGCGCGATACCGTAGAATTCGGAATGCGACGGAATGTCGCTTGGTTCGAGAAAAAGAATTGAGAGGGAACGCTGGAATTGAAGATTAGAGAACTGGGAGTGAATTAAGGTTTCTTTGGGATTATAATTGGTTTCTTGAGGGTGATAAATATTGATAGAGCATTCCTGCATCCGTTATTTAAACAGAAGCAAATGCCTCCCAGTTCTTGCGGGATCGGAGATTCTGTATCTCAGTGAAGAGCTCGCAGCTGTTGCTATCAGGTTTCAAGAGAGAAACAGTTTTAATCTTTATCTTGACGTAACGAACACCACAATCAGCGCGCCAATTAACACGTTGAGCTTCGGTTCGTAGAGACGAAACGTTTTACAAACCATATGGTATTAACACTTCCGTGAATGTTCTTTACAATGAATTCCATTGGAGCAAAGGAAAAGGTTTCTTCTCTCACGGACGAAGAGAAAAATAAAACTGTTCGACGTATGTCACGTTGACCTCTTGCATTACGATATCTCAACTACAATCCACCTCTTACTAACGATCTATTAAAAAAAGAGAAAAATTCCGAGCATATGTCAGTGTTTGCTCTCTAACTGATAACAGAATAATATTCAATTTGTATTCGCAAAAATTGTTTCTCAAATTCTGATAACATCTTCACGAGCCTAACACGTTGTTATAAAGCAAGAGGTCGACACACTCCACACTATCATTCATTTTATCCATAAAACACGTGTTACCCGTCTCGTGCTCGATCCACGGATTAATCGTTGTCTGGTTGATTTACAGCGCCTGGCGGCGACGAGCGAGCGTATCGTCAACTTCAAGGCGAGACTCATCACTTCGATCATCTAGAACTCGGTGCGAAAGGAATAGAGTGAGGAAGTGCAAGAAAAAGTTCCGATGATCCCCGACGTGGGAGCCATTGCCGAGCCGTGATCGTCGCAGGAGCACGGGTACGACGTCGGCAACGTGCCGGTGCCCATCCGGTACGTTGCTCCCTTGTCCCCGAGGTCCGGTAGTGTCTTGTCGATGGTCGACTCGTCCTCGTGAAGCGGAACCTCGCGACGTCATGTTCGATATCACGCAAGACCGCGACCCTGCCCCCTCGTTCACCTTTGCCCCCAATCAGCTTCGTTGTTCTTCTTCGTCACTAATGTCTCTCTACCGTCCGTTTCCCAGTGTCTATTCGTCCTCCAACGTGAAACTTCCTCCCGATTCCTTTCTCTTCGTCTCTCTCTCTCTCTCTCTCTTTCTCCATCCCTCTCTTATTCTTCCCTCCTCGCTGCGTGTTTTCTAGTTCTTCTTCAAACTAAGAATTATATATACTAGCGTTTAAATAAGTTCTTTAGAGATTCGACGACCGCCGCAAGGATCTGCGGCTGCGCGACGCGGAACAGAACCACGACCCACATGCTCGCCGAGCAGATAAGTTCCAGCGGTTTTTGCTCGACGGTATTTCGCGGGCATCTGGTATTCAAATGTCTCGGGTTTTCTTGCCGCTTCGCGTTGGGAACGTGAAATCCGTTTGGCGGAATTCATCGTTGGAATGACTGTTATTTATGTGGAAACGATGGAGGTTGTTTCTGGAAGATCGAAATTGAGGACGATGTTGGCGGAATTTGGCGGGGAAACCTTTATTCGAGTGGACATTTTTGAAGCTTTGGAATTGTGGATGATGGGGAATGAGTGTTAGATAGTTCTACTCGTTGAATATGTTTGAAAATAGAATTTGGAAGACATCGTTGAAAATTATCGCGGATATTTGGAGGACTGAAGGGGTTGATGATGGAACGATACGAAAACCGCAGGAACTTATCTGATTATTCGATAGTAGATTCACAAGCGACTGGTTCTTATGTACGTCGCATTGTGTTGAGACACTCTGCACCGTGTTAATGCGAGCGATTAGGATAAAATCGCGTGAGTCTTCCGTGTAGCGTACGATTTGCATGTTTCTTGTCGGTGCTCTCTCGTCGGATCGCGTCAAGCCAAGAAGAAACTCGCGTGGACTTGTACATAGCTCTTCCCAGAATGCAACAGTGCCAAGCATTGATTGTTTCTCCCCCTCCTTGTATTTAGCAGCCCTTGCCTCCTTGTCTGTTGCTTCTCTAAGGGTTGCTAAGCGCGTCGACTGCGGTGAACGCGAAAATTTCTCGACGACTTGAAAATTACTTCGCTGGAATTCTTAACGCTCCATACAACACTCTTCTAAAGAATTAATAATTAACAATTAAATTACTAGTAAATTCATCGAAGATTACCATTCAAAAGAAAAAGTTATTAATCTCTCTCGCGTTGCTCGATCACTAAGAAAATTATCAATAGATACTCTACAAGCGAGTTGTTAAGAATTTCCGTAAAAGTTCCACTGAAAATCGAAGCATTTTGTCGTATCCTTCAACGTTCACCGCATTCGGCTCGAACCGGAAACGCCGCCATTCTCTTTCCGCGCTTTCCGCGTCCAGGAAAGCGTGACAAGAGAACGACGCTCGTTCGTTATCCGTCTAGGTGTGTTGATTCTCGAATTGAACGCATTATCTATCGAATGTAAATCGTCCCTGTTATTTTGTAGTGTAAATAAATAAATATTATTGTCACAAAAGAATAGCAGCGTCGCTCTGTTTCACCCATCACGATCATTTATTATTCGAACGAGTATATATTCGGTACAGGTATGAACAAACAGGCGAACGTTCATCGTTGTCGACGACAGTGCCGGATGATCGTGCACATCGATTCGATATCCACGACCGATATTTAGCAAAAATACAATTCGAGGAACGATTCATATACGAATACATTTGGTAAGGTTTGGGACATCGATACGCGAGCTTAATCCTACGAGTCGCCGCTCGTTTCGAACGATCAATTGTACAGGCGTGGTTCCCACGAGCAGCCGCTTAAATCTAATCGTTTGAACGACTGCGTTTATTTTATCCGCGAGTCGCGATCACCCTTAGGCCCAGTATAAAATTCAGGACACGAAATTCGGAAGTGTTGCTTCACTTAGGCCGGCCGCTACGGCTCCGTAGCACTGGTAAATGAAGAGTCTTTGCTCGACGACGCTTTGACTTCTTCGAAGACGAACATCTCGTCTTCGCACGAAGCCCACCGGTGTAGCTAGGGGGGCGAGACCAGAGGTGGCTGCTCGTCGGGCACACCGACGTACACTGGATCGCCCAATCGTATGCTACCTTTCGGACCACGCAGGCCCAGGTGGATTCCCAGCACCGGACTTTCGCCGACCACGCGACGAATCTCTGGCTCTGTTATTTGTCTGTAACTGAAATGCAAACGTTCCTTTGTTGATCTTGTTCTCCGACATTCTTCCTCTTGCTTTTTATTCGAAGATTGATAAGGGAGTTGGGTACAGTTGGGAAAAATTGATTTTTAATCGATACACATGTATCGATGAGGCTACGGAAGCCAATTAGTAATGAAAGCACGGGACAATGATTTTACCGTTACTGTTCACCTTTTTTAATCTCGAGAATTTGAATTGAGGATTCCTTTGGAAGTTTTAGCTTGGAAACACATGTTTTCATTTTTGAAGTTTAACCCTTTGCACTCGGAAGTTTTTCAGTAGAAATATTTGAACATTGTTTGATGAGATAAAGACATTGTTTGAAACTAATGTAACGATAGTTTACAGATAAGCTATTTTATTTAAATATTTCACATTGCAATAGAAAGTTTAATTTAAAATAGTAAATATTCAACTTCATAGTTTTGCTGGGTTGAATCAAGTGGTGACTGAGAGTCACCTTTCGAGTGCAAAGGGTTAACTGTTACTATTAATTATGAAAGAAATGTTTCATTACTAACTGATAGTTGAAATTCATGATTATCAGATATGTTGTAGGTTAAAATGGTTACAGATCACGAGAGAAAGGAAAAACGGTTGTTATATTAAAGAGAATTGTAGAAATTGGGGACATACCTTTTCAGAGTTTTCAACGGTTCCGCGTTCGAGTCCTTCACACCGGTTTCTGGGTGAATGGTAGTGAAGATACACCTTGTGCAAGGCATAATGTTCTTGAAAATAACGTTGCCGATCTTTATCCACACCCAAGTGTCCTCTTCGTACGGTTGCGCGCCTTTCACGACGAAATTCGGTCGGAATTGGTCCGCGTTGATCGGTTTTTCCAGTCTGGTGTTTAATTCAGTCACCGAAGCTTCGTTGATCAGGCAGTAACTCGACTCGTCTGGGTACGCTCCCTATGTAAGAAAATTTCGTCTCCGATAACCCAATTATAAATTATTAACACTAGAACTACCGAGCATTTGATACGATTAATATGCAATTCCCATAAAAATTGTAACGATAGATTATTTTCAGTTTCTTCAGACATTCATTATAGCACTGAAATGAAACTATTTTCAAAATCATTTTGAACATTCGATGCTTCGAAGATATCAATAATCACCGACCGTTTAACTTGAATCTTGTAACAATAGATTTTCTTCGGTTTCTTCATAAATCCACTTAGTATTCAAGTGAAACTAATTTTCTCGATCATTTCAGATATTTATCACCATCAAGATATCAATAACTGCGAAGTAAGAAAACTCTAATCTGCCATTTTGACGAGTGCGGTAATTCTATCGTTAAGAAGTGAAATGATAACCGTCGTTTACATAACGATATACTATCCAAAAACTTGTTATGGAGCTTCTGTTTGCAATTATAGATAAAAAGGCCGGCGAAAATACTATGCTACTGATATATGAAGTATTAAAATATTGATTCAGAGATACAGAAAGATAATAAAGTCTCATATATAAGCTTTGTATAATTCTTTGTATAATAGCTTTGTTTCTCAATTTATACATGATTTCTCACTAACTCAGTTTCAAAGAATATCGTCTCATCGGAAAATGTAGCGTACTTCTAGCGAAAAACTTTCGAGTGCAAAGGGTTAATCTTTGAATCCAAGAAGTTTCACAGAGAAACACGGTGGATAATGCCAAGAACTCACAGTGTCATCGTTGGTAAAGTTCTGCGAAGAGAATATCTTGCTTTTCGATCGAAGTTCTCGGGTCGGGTATTCCAGAGGATAGTAAACCAGTCTGAAACCGGTGTCTTCCTGAAGAAGGTACCGGGACAGCCACCTGGCAGCTTCTTCGCCGCAGTCGCAGGCTGTCACTGGTACCCCCCAGACAGCTACGCGGAATCCCTTGCCGCGGATTCGCGCCAAATCAATGGACACTGACATCATTCCCGGGGCAGAGAGTGTGAGAACTGATCCCGACACACTCGGCGATACCTTCGTGAAGTAAATCAGAGATATTAAATAGATTGCGAGAAACTGTAAACATAACTGTAAACTTTATGTATTGTTATAGACATGTGCATATAATGTTATAAATGTTCCTATAACAGAGGTGACGAAGTGTGGAAAACTTGGAATATTCATTTTGAAAGAGAATATTGAATTAGTAAATTGAACAGGTGAATCATTATTATTGCTGGCGAAGATTGTTAACGTCCTTCGAAGTTTAAAGTTGTAGATATATATTAAAATATCTTGTTTCATTAACTGATATTTGAAATTTATATTTAGGTAAATTGGACTGAAGGCATGTTGGAAAATGGAGGTGTCCTTTAGATAGAAGAAATGACCACGAAACGGAATTAATTATTTCCGTTCCATTCTGGCAGTTAATCTCGCAAGTTATCCTGACGGTGACACGGCTCGTTAATTCCGATTATAAAAGTCCCTCGTTTCCTGAATCGAAGTACATTGGCTCCCAGGAAGAGCCATTTGCGATCGGCTTCCAGGACCGGTGCTGCTGGGAATTAACAATCCGTAAAGAAAACGCGGCGGAGATGAAACTATCGAACGAGAACGATTACCGTGCATCCATCCGCTTCTGATCCGCTTGTTTGCTTTCGCGATAATTTCTTTTCGAAGAGAATTCCTTCGACTACTCGCAGATGTGCTCGGATAAGTTAATTTCTTGGCTATTTAATCCTCGACACGTGAGGAATAATTAGTTTTTGCCCCTCGAATCTACTTTTTGCGCGAGGTGCCCACTTTACGTCGGCATGATATCATATTCTCGTAACTGTTCACTTTTAGAATCACAGGCTGGTGATTAATCGTCGGCACGTTAATAGAAATTCGGCTTGGCAAATTACACGACTCGTAATTATCGAATTACGAACTGAAACAATACATGCGTTTAGTAAAGTTTACACTTTGCTGAGCTCCGAGGTACCTGAAAAATAATTCGCGTGAAAGGATTCTAACATGTTCACCGATCTCCATAGAAAGTGACCAATTATCTTTGTACTTTGTAAAGCAATTAGCTATTAATCAACGTTTCTCGCGCTCTTCCGTCGAACGTCTCTGCGTGCTACATTCGAATCACACTGGTAGAACCAGTCAACTCGCGGCGAATTTCAAATTTCAAGTTCCAAGTTTCGAATTCTAAATTTCAAACTCCAGATTTTCAATTTCCATTTTCCAATGTCAAATTTCCAATTCAAAATGTCACATTTTAAATTCAATATTTACGTTTAGAAATCTGAGTTCCATACCAGAACCATTCGTGGCCATTGTCTGCCGGTGACGAAGTGGCCATTGAGGTCGATGACCAATAACGTACGGTCCCTCATCCAGCCGGACTTCAGGCCCAGTTTCAAGCATTCCATGGTGTTCATTCGCACAGGGCCGAGAGACTTGATCGGAAACGCGATCAGGTCGCTGAGTTCCCCGACCTTCCGCCATTGCGACGGCGGCCGTTCCTTTTGGCTCTTGGTCCACCACCACCAGAAGAAGACGACCACTGTCCCAGCCCCGACCGCGATGGCCGACATGTACGTCAGCCGCATTTTGTCTGCGCATGAAACATTCACCGATTAATTTTCAACGGTTAAGTGGCCATGCGAGACGGTCCGCTGCGAAACCATTGACTTTGAATTATGATTACATGTAAGATGAATACCGTACGCGTCGATGGAGACGGTATACTACTGAATCCTGAAATACAGTCGGCAGCACTGGGACATTAACCCTTTGCGGATGGGAATTTTTTAACCCCTTGCCCTACAATGAGTGAGACTCGTGAAGATTTTCTACGTGATTCAACAAATATATAGATTACTCAGTTCATTCGAATTCAAAGTAAATATTATTCCTCTGTAATCAATTATTATATTTAAATGGAAATATAGACATAACATATGCTTAGAATTTTCCTCTTTTTCCAATAAATTATTAATGACAAAGTAGCCGTATCGAGGTGAAGATTTTCTACATGATTCAACAAATATATAGATTACTCAGTTCATTCGAATTCAAAGTAAATATTATTCCTCTGTAATCAATTATTATATTTAAATGGAAATATAGACATAACATATGCTTAGAATTTTCCTCTTTTTCCAATAAATTATTAATGACAAAGTAGCCGTATCGAGGTGAAGATTTTCTACATGATTCAACAAATATATAGATTACTCAGTTCATTCGAATTCAAAGTAAATATTATTCCTCTGTAATCTATTATACTTAAATGGAAATATAGACATAACATATGCTTAGAATTTTTCTCTTTTTCCAATAAATTATTAATGACAAAGTATCGATCAGAGTTGAGAAAGAAATCATAGGCCAAGGGGTTAAACTTCCAAAAACTCTTTCCAAACTAAACTGAATTGAAGGGTAGAAATTTTGTAAATACCGAGCTTCAAGTTTTTCAGGAGGAAGAGGTAAGTTACTTGACAAAATGATGTTACTTTTCAGGATTATAAGTATTACGTAAAAGAAACCACATATCAATCTCTCGGTATTTGAATAACTTGATTAGATTATTGCTTCTGATTTTAGTAGAAGTTTCAAGTGATAATTTGGAATCTACTGGTAATCACCCCACGCGTGGTTTTATCTGAGTAGATTATTAATAAATGATAATAACGAACATATATTTCGAGACGTAACATACGAAGATAAAAGCTGTTCACGACTTGGTCATGTAGGGTTGTTATCATTAAATCAGATTAATACAAGCAAGTGTAATATTATTAGATATTAATTAACACAGTATTTAATTCGTTATATTTAACATTATCGAGGGTCATATGCCAGATAGATACTGACGTATGTGACGTAATTATCAGCCATATTAAACTTTATCTTCCTGTCGTCCAGGTTAATGATCATCGGCATTTATCAAGTTATTTTGATCGGTTGAATAATTAATGAAACTTGCCGACCTCCTATTAAATAATATAAAAGTGTACTAATGGTGCCATTTTATGCTCCATGAGTTCGCGTCTAACAAGGTGCTAATAAATCTGGATTGCATAAATGTGCTATTTCATTACACGAAGTATTTAGTTACAAAAACATTGCGTGTAGTAAAGCTCGCTCGAAGCCACTATACTGTTAAACCCACTAAAGCGAACAGGATATCAGCTGATTTCCAATTCAAATCGTCATTGATGCAGGTCACTAATCGGTTCTATTTCTACCAAATGTGCCAAAAGATTAAAGAGAAGAAAACAAAATAGTAACTAGCAATTATTCTCTAAGTAATTTCTCTTTAATCGACACTCCGACTTATCATATAATGATTGCAAAATTAATTCAGTATATATTAATTTTATAATCATTATAGGATAAATATAAAAGTGAAGTGAGAAAAAATAATTAAACTTACAACATAATTTCAAGTTAGAATTTGGAAAGGTGTTTTTTGACACCTCTGATAAAGACAGTGCTAAGAAACAAAGACAAAAAGAGACTCCTGGCAAGATCCTTGTTCCTGAACGCTGCACACTAGGCTTTCGTCATTACCTAAACCCGTGTCAAACAGAGCGTGAACTTTTTTGTGTCTATGTACTCCGAATCTATTGCCTGCAGCGTGAATAAACATCAATAAGATCGTAATGGTACTTGAATGCGCGATTCGCAGAATCTCGACGATATCTGCGAGTCATCTACCACGATTTCACCAGCCGATCGACATTCTCATCGAATACGGGATTTCTAAGCTACAAGAAGATATTAGATCGAACAAAATGATTCTTCACAAAAGAAATTAGGAAGGAAACAAACTTTTCTTCGAGAAGCCTGTTAGTCGCTCGCTCTAAAGAAGTTACTTTGTGCATTTGTCTCAAATAGTTCCACACGCTGATGAAGATATCGACGATGTAAAGTTCGACAGCAACCAGATAACTTAATCTGAAATGACTTGAGTTTGAAGTGTTACTTGCAAGACCAGCAGGATCAAAACGACGTTCTTACCGGAAATTGGATCTGTTAGTGACATCGTTTTGTCCCGCTAGAAATCGTAACGCGCATACTGCAACGGAGCACAGACACGTCGAGACAACTTGCACAATTCGTTCGTGCTAAAATGTCCCGTATCGGCGATTCCGTCACGGGAAAGTAGGCTAAGGAGTTGCGTGCGCTTTCGAAAATGCATACAGAACGTTGCATTATCCTTTTTTCTCCGTGTCAAATTTTCCCGCCCTTTGTCCGTCCAACGGGAACACTTGTTTTCTATTTTTAGAATAGGCACACGGAATACTCGAAAAATCGCCGAGTTAAGGACAAGTGAACTCGCGTGATCCCGTTTACTCGATATTTACCAACATCTCACTTCCTTTCCTGTCATTGAATCAAGTAAGGAAACATTCTCTAACATCCTATCATATTTAAACTAGTATCATCGTTCTTCTGATTCCAGCAGAGACAAATCAAATTTGAGGAAAACGTAATGACTTATAATCCTATCAACCCTGCCTCCGAGAGACTGCGAGTCGCCATTTTCTTCGAGAAAGATAAAATTCTATATTCACTATCAAACTTTATCTAATCCTTCGATCGTGTATTATTTTAGTTCAATATCATCAAAGTTTCATTGATGTTTCATTGGAAAATGAATGTATGCAGCGAAAACGGTTAGTAACCTTCGAATGTAAAAGACGAATGAATGTTAGAGATAAGCACAGAAACCGTTCCGTGCACTTGAAATACACGCGTGAGGGTGCATTTTGTTCGCCAGTATCGATTCGCGTTTTTTCTTCGTGCACGCAGCGTGAAGGAGGGAAATCGTTCGGGGGAAGGGTCCGATGTGACACAACAGACCTTTCCCGTGGAATCAATACCACGGGCGTTGCTCTCCGGGACGCGAACGAACCTGCAAATAACGCTGAGCGTGCTAAAACGAGAGCTCTTCGCGTTAATTAAACATTGCGTCAGCGTTTACTAGTATGCAACGAAAATTTGTACGGGGCGTTAACGAATGGCACCCTTTCCCAGGACTCAACGTAACACTTTCGCGGTCCGACCGGATGTTGATATAAGCACAGAACTGAGAGGAATTGATCGGATGAAAAGAGATATCTCAGATCAAACATAGTAAATAACGCATGGTACCCAGTTAGCTTATCTGCTCGTTTCGTCACACGTGATATCAATATCAGGTCTTTCGTTGCAACCGGATTACAAGACAGTCGGACGAATAAAAAGATGCTAGTGGATTAAATTCTTGCCATGAAACCAACGCATCGCCGGCAAAAACGGTCCCGTTAAAATAACCGGCATGGTCAATGACGTAACGGATAATCGGGCGAGACTCGTCGATAAATCCTGGCGTCCTTGACAGCGGGTGAGCACGAGATGAGATCGATACTAGACGGAAGCAACATTAAAGCTAGACAAACTACATCTCCCGTTTAGGTGCCTCTAATAAATCGATTCTGAAGATACACGTGACAGTGAATTATTAGTTTAATACACTCTAAGCAAGATAAATGAAACCAACTGACAATTTTCCGATCATTCCCTGTTTCAGTAAATTGGATAATTATTCATTCACTATTCTAATAGTCAGGTTCCTTCGACTGTTTCCTAGCGTTTCGATATTTTATCCATTAAACTCCAAAAGCTTCATCCTCTTTTTCCAAGTTTAGAACCAACCGGTTTTAAAAGAGCAGTACTAGATGCATCTGAGTGAAGACGATAGATAACGATAATTAGAGACATGAATACTTACCCAGAGGCATGCTCAAGGCCGCAGTTATCACGAGCAAGAGACGAATGGAGCGATTGCGTGGCAACCGGTCGACGACGAACTGAAGACTGATGTAGGCTCCGTAGGATCACACGATCGCAACTCTTCCTCGACTCGAAGACACCGTTATCTATATACGCTTACGTTCTGTTACCTCCCTTCCCCATTGTAGTAAGAGCAGTCGGTGCACTCACGATAGCGCGGCCACGTGTGAGGAGCCATCGAACAGCACGCAGTTACGAAACCCTGAAAACTGCTGCGAGGAACAGCCTCGCAGCACCATTCGGCATGCGCGACCGGATGAGCTTCTAACTGGCGCTGAACCGTTTTGGAGCGAAGAGCACAAGCGCGCCGTTCAAACGATAAACACACGCCGGTTGTTCTAAATATCTCGCAGCCGCAGTGAGGTTTCTACAAAGCGAACAATTGTATTTTTTGCTGGCACTGTTCAATGTGTACACGTCGTGAGCAGCGGACATAATGCGGTCTATGGGTAGTCTGCGTAATGCGTTTTTTCCATGGAAGCATCGGACTACTCAATATCTTGCAGCCAACGCGTCATCGACTAATGGAGGAGAGTTTCTAGTTTTAATGGCAACGTGTTGAATTTTGACTTCTATTTTCCTTTTTCTTCTCCTTTTGTTTCCATCGTAGACGAGTTATAGAAGATGGAGAACTACTGCGGTTTTGTTATTGTTTATTGATGAAAACGACTTACGTGAATGTATATTTATGATAGATTTAGCTTGGGAAGGATAGTGCATGTTTACACAATGCGGTTGGCATTGTGTTAATATGATGCAACTTGATCATGAACAGTTAGAGCTCGTTAACCCCTTGACGTACAATGACGAGTGAGGCTCGTGATGGTTTCTAAACTAATTTAGCAACAGTCAATGTTCATTGCCCACGGATCAAAGCAAACAAGTATTTTGCTATTATCACTGTGTTATCTTCGAATGAAATTTCCACTTGAAGTGGAATGGACAATTTTGCTGCATTTAAGTGTTGCAGCTAGTAGCTGAAATTTAGTCGGTGTAGAATGTGTTAATTTGTTGATCACTGGTGTTACGAAATTAAAGTAACTGTGGTCCAGAGATTGGAGTATGGGAAGTTTTTTTTATAGAGAAAGGGAAGCTAGATCCTAATTATGATTGCATTGTTTTAAGAACCTTTGAATAGCGAGGAGAATAGGGCTGAGAAAGTTGTTTATCAATGCAATGGTGACTTGCAGGAATTTGTCTAGTTTATGACTTATGTAACTGTTTAACAGAGTATACTAAGAGAACGGAATATGCTGTACTGTAATAAATAATTGCATGCTAGTGATATTTTTAAGGATAAGCAAAATGGCGCTTCTTTGTGGGGATCGTGAATTGGACCGTTCAAATAGCCCGCCACGTATCTGCGCAGAACTTGGAGAAGGATCACGACACTGGCAGTCATCTGTCATGAGTCAGTGGTAGTCAAAAGTTATCGTTGGTACAGGGAGAGGTGTTTTGATTGCTGAATGTTGTCCTTCGTGTATATGAATTGACAATAACTTAATTGATCACCGCGCGTACAGATGCAACATTATAAAGGAAAACAGCGTTGACTTTTAAAAGTACGGGCGACGTTGGAAAACAGTGTTCGATCACTTGTTCGTTTGCGTGAACCCGATTTTACAAAGGTAACTCTTGAAAACTGGTTATTGTTTACTCGAATCGAGTCAGATATTCGTTGTTCTGTAGTATTTCTATTTTTCATTTCAACGAACAGCATTAATTAGATATAAACAGTGAAGTTTTGAGACATACTGTCGTAGTTTGGAGGTTAGAATCTTGTGACGTTTCATGAAATACTAATGTAAGTGACTCATTTCTAGCTTGATTGCCATTGTTTTAGAAATTCAACAGGATCTTTGTTATTTACCGTTGAATAATATTTTGTATATTGCACCCTTGTCAGTAATATAATAATATTTTTAGAAATATGCTCTGTTTTGAATGTTACTCACCGTGATAACAGATAAAAAGGAATTACAAATAAGGTGTTATCGTTTAGTAGATAAGTGATTACAAGTTACTGACCTCAGTCTTGTAAATTTTTCAAGAGAAAAAACTAGGAATAGAAAGGAATGTTTGTTTTTATTATAGCCTTCATCATGCCTATAATGTACTGTGTGGTATCCCGAGGGCTTACTGTGCTCGCAAAGTTTGCCTCTTGCGATGGAAACTTCGAGGAAGTCACAGAGAAAGTCCTTGCCAAAATCTCTCCACAAAACGATAAGATGACGTATTCTCAGGGACCTTATTTGTTTCATTATATCTCTAATAATAATATTATCTATATGTGCATCACAGATGACGTGAGTACATTGAAATTAAGTGAGACTTAGTTAAATCACTTAAGTAAGACATATCCAGAATGTCTCAATTTTTTAGGCTTTCCAAAGATCTAGAGCATTCCTATTTCTCACAGAAATCAAAAGACGATTCTTGGCTATGTATGGGCAAGGGGCACAAACCGCGGTAGCATACTCAATGAATTCAGAATTCAGTAAAATTCTGGCCAATGAAATGGTAAACGTAAATTCTGCTTTCTCAATTATTTATACATCATACCTCCTTACATGATGAATATTCTCTGTCCAGAGGTATTACAGTGAGTCGAATCGTGAGATTGACATGATATCCAAAGTTCACGGTGAATTAGATGAATTGAAAGATATCATGGTACAAAACATTGATAGTGTATCAATGCGGGGAGAACGGTTAGAGTTACTCGTAAACAAAACGGAAAATTTAACTGCCAATGTGAGTATAATTTTATTGTGATTTCCTTAGAAGCAGCAAGCAATAATTATTCTCATTCTTCGTTTCAGTCGGTCACGTTTAGGAAAACGAGCAGAAATTTAGCGCGCTCGTTATTCTGGAAGAACGTTAAAATCTATGTGATCAGTGGCGCGATAGTTATTGTAAGTAATGTAATTACCTTTACCGAAATGACTTTGTATATTAAATTTGATTGTTTCAGGTTACTATATACCTTATTGTGTCTATTTCTTGCGGTGGTTTGGCTTGGCAAAAATGTGTCGGAAATTAAGTTTGGTACATTACAACGTTCAAAGTAACTCGCATGATATTCGACGATCTCGTTCGATTCAATGTGTCGATCGGTCGTTGCACGGAGAAATATTTCTGATTAAAGCGTCGTGAAAATTTAACTATCGGTTCACTCTGTATATAAAAAACTGAAAAATCGATGTTCGACTTTGTAATAAGCATATAGAGAAACGGACACAAATATTATTAGGAGAATTATATATATATATATATAAATATATAACGCTTATATTATTTTTATTATATTATCAGGAAGATACCGATATCGTTTATATACTCTAAGCGATGAAAATATACTTTTACCGCCGCCTATGTATATTGTATCATATAAATGCGTTCCACGAACGAATAAAACAATGCATTACGAACTTATACTCGATTTATTATGCACTTCCGGCAGCCCTCCCGAGTGCAACAAGTGAAGGTCAGGTCATCGTACTTTTTCTTTCCATCGCGAAAGTATTATCTGAATTCAGAATCGTATTATTGGGCGTGGCTGTTCCATTTCAGATCGAGATAGGACTACCGTAGAAATTTATCGAATATCCAGTCTCTTCCGAGCCATTAGCTACATCAAATTTTTTCCACGCGGAAGCGTACCTTCCACGCGACGCAATGTTTTTCCCCCATGGTAGTCGCGGGCGCATGCTCCATTGCATTTTTCTCTCTAAAGTAGCCTGTGTCTAGAGGGAACGAAACCCTGGGCAGATTTCATTCAAACGATGCCATAAGGGTGCGATAATGGATTATTTTAAATTTTTCACATGAAAATATATAGCTTTCAAAGATTAAATATACTTTAATTAGCTATGAAGCTATGTAGAAAAAATTGATTAATACGAAGGGTAGGAGATGTTTTTTAATGGATAATTTTTTACAGATCAAAAAGATCTTAACGAAGTATTACTTGTAATTTACAGATCCAAATTTAACAAGATTTGGAAAGCATTGAAAATCGAAGAATAAGAAATCACCCGTCGTTTTCGAAAACCCTGAACGTCGCGTTTTAATTGCAATGCTGATCGACAGAGATGTAATGAAGTAAGTGGTTCATAAGTACTCACTTTGAAAAAGGAGGAACATAGGAAAAGAATTTTTTTATGATTTACAACGAGGAAATTTGCTAAATATAACTTCAATTTTTATTATATTATTTAAACGAACGATCTTTTCAATTAATTAATTTTACTTGGTCCAATTTTTATCTTAGAATACTCGATTTGAAAAGATTTCTTTCCTATGCCCTCTGCTTCTTAAGATATTCAGGGAAATGTCATGAACCCTCCAGTAGGAGGGCTGTTTCCACCCCTTCAATCTGAATGATGTTCGATAAAATAAAGTACGTATGAAATATTTTTTCGTGAACTATCCTCCATGTGAATTTCATCGGAATCGTATGGGTTCCCTTACGGAATATATAGAGCTTGATGCTATTGGCACATACTAGAGTTTTCAGTTTTGAAAGTCTGAACACGTGTGCGTGCGTGGGATTCAAATAAAATATATGAGCAAAATTCACGATTATTCCTATTGGTTTGTCTATAACCAAATTTCCTTAGAAAACATTGAAACAAAATTATTTTCGTAATGTGGATTTTTGAAATTTAATCACTCTTATCGTTGTGTCTTCCAGCACGCGATTATTTACGCATATTAAACATTGTATACGGCTAAGTTTTTTTGTTCGTATACATGGTACCCTTAGACGTGAATTTCATTAAGTTCTTGTTTCTCAGTATCTTCATGAAGTACAAATGCATAAAGATCCACAATCTGCTCGTATCATTTCAATCGTTATTGAGTTGAGAGCCCCACTTATGCACAACTACAATAAAACTCCCTTTATTCGAACAAGTCAGGGAACACGACGCGTAACGGTTCCAATAGCCGAGTAGTTCAGATAATAAGGCTCACTATCCCCCCACCTCATCATACATTCTACATCGTCTCTACCATCCTTCGTGCAATAACATTTTAGCTATAACCCCCGATATTTAGACCCAAACACAACCCTGTTCAAAAAAACGAAATACAATAGAACCTATAATAAATACGCTCAAATCGTAACAAAACGCTCAAATGATAGAACAATCACCATCTATCTGAAACAACCAACAATATTTCATACAATAGTCCCCAAAGTACCATCGAAACAAACAACAATACGATACAATCGATTTGTTTACCTACTCGAACAAATTTCAAAGTTCATTTCCAAACTTACAAAATTCCCAGATTCGATTCTTCCATATCAAGAATACAATCCACCGAACTATAAAAAGTTACAATCCTTACGCCTCACAGACCAAAGTTTCACCGTTTGTAATCCCACTCTAGGACGCACTACCCTCTCGTTCGTCTAAAGATCAAACAAACGTCCGGTTAATCTAAAAACTGCCCAATCGAAATTCTGAATTACACTGCACGACGTTACGTCCCGTCGCCTTTGTAATCTACACGGTGAAACGGATCCCCGGTTGATCCCAAACGTCGCAGTCTACAATCATCCCCATACCGAAACCCTCCCCGCGCAATTTCCGAGGCAACGTGCGTCTGAAGCGCATATCCAGGAGGAGGCAGGGTCCACCGGTGTGTACGTTCCTGACGAACCGAGTATCGTCGACGCAAAGCGGCGGCGGTCGGGTGGCGGCGTCGCAGGCGCTGTCGTCGCGACGCCCGGGCCATCGTAGCAGCCCGGCGCGTCGGCTCTGGCAGGATGTCGATGGCTCGCGTGGCGCGCCCTTCGGGGGGTGCCGAAGTGACTCTGGCGGCTGGTCTCGGCGGTGGCACGCCACGATTGATCGCGCGTCGTCTTTGTCCCTGAACCCGGGGCTGCCGAGGAACACTTTCCATTGCAAGGTCGCTCAACAAGTTCCGGCCCCGGTGGCAGCCTGGCGGCCGGCCGGCGATTCGGGGGCGGGCGTGATTGAACCTCGCGGCGACCGGAACAGGCGGAACGTACGAGTTCGCACGCGCCGACCGGGGGAGTACAAAAAAAGCCCGAGGAAAGAAAGAAAAGTCAGAAAAAAAGGGAAGCTGACAGCGGACAGGGGACGACGGACAGGTCAGCTCGTCGCGTGTCCCCGGTGAATGCGCGTGAATCCTCGCTGCGCGACGACGACGACGACGGTGCACGTTGCTCGTCCGACAACGACGACGACGACGACGACGATTATTGCTCTGCCGTGTGTTTACGGGCGCGAGTGGGTGGTCAGGTGGTGGTTGGGCAGACGGTGGTTGGTTCGTGGACCGTTCCGCGGCCGGGCATGGGACCGCGGAGGTTCCGGGTGCCGGAGACGAGGTGACGCGGGTCCGCTTGTGTGCCGGCCACCGCGCGATCGGATGTCCGCGCGGGAGGGTAGGAGGGACTGCGAGCCGCTGGATGAAAGTGAAAACGAATTGGCCCGCGACACGGGGGGGATGAACCGAGGATACGCTGCGTGGAGAACGTACGCCGGTAAGGGACACTCAGACCCGTAAGTGGATTATTTGTTGTCATCGCTTGGTTTTCTGTTGCCCTTGACATTCCGTCGATTACAATTACACCGTTTTGCGCGTTTTGTCCCGGTCATCGCGTCCCCGACGAGTCGACGAGACGGTGGAAAGGGAAATTTCTGTGGAATCTCGGCGTAAAGGGGGCTGATCGGAAATTGCGCGGAGATTTCAGTTGTTTCGCGGATATCGCGGCCGGTTACGTGTTCGTAGGCTGCTGCGCATATCGTCGCCCTTAATTTCCCGGTTAATTACAGTACCCGTGGACTGCCGGGCTCCGGATAAGCAGCGAAGCTCGCGATTAAAGGTGCACCCCGTTCGCCGGTTTTCGTGACGCGTCCCGCCGATAAAGTATTAAAATTGACGCAGGAAGCCAACGAACTGGCCGCGGACATGAACCCGCCGGGAAATGCCTGAGTTTCCCGGCACGCGATACACGCTGACGGGAAATCGTTGCTGCGGATCGCCGGGAAAAGCGAAACTATAACATCGCGCGCGCCGGTTAGATTGCGAACGGTGTTGCACCTGAAATAGAATCATCCTATCGATTTCCGGGTCGAGCTCTTTAAATTATCGTTTCCCCGCTCGAATCGCGTTACCCTCCCCCCGCGGGGCCGGTATAATAAATCCGAAATGTACAAACAAATTGATTTCCGGGGCTTCCGGGCGAATATTGCGGGAATCCCGCGCGTTCGGTGCAACGAGTATCGAGCGGTTCGTTCGAATTGGCCATTGTTTACGTATTTCGTGCCGCTGGAAAATATAAAATTCGATTCTGTCACTTCATCTTCTCAAATTTCTATTAAATATAATTACACAAGAAACATCTACCTTCATACGGAAACCTATTATTCAATAACTTCATATGCTCTATGAAACAATATAAATTTTTAAATTGTGTCACTATGCGAGAATTGTTTACAGTCACTTATCACTTATAGTTTACATCATAGTATCTCAAAATTGACGCAACTCGATACACGCCTCCAAATATAGAAATATAAGTACACAAATATGAATTTATTCGAACAATCAGGTCTACATTCCACGAAATCGATCGATGCACGTCGAAGAATAAGACCAATCAGCGCATAAATATTCGAATGCAATTCTCTGGAAATAGCTGAGACCATATTCAAGCGGAATAATTGAAACGGTTGAACGATAAAAGCGAAGGCAGCGTTGGCCGTGCTCGTTGCATTTTTCACGAGACGAGAAAGGGACACGGTGTTCGGCGGCAAACGGGCGAGGGAAAACCGCAGGGGCGAACCCACGAAATATTTCCGACTTCGCCTAGCCGGGCGACGGATACGGACCGTCTTACCCCGCGTTATCTCTCCCACGCCCCGTAGTATTGGTGTAACGTGCACGGGGAGCCGTTTTGATGGAGAAATATTCGGCGCCACGTACAAGGGCCATAAAACGTCCGTGGCACGGCGAGGGTCTGACGCGGAATGGCGTTCTGAGCGAAGAATGTTCATTGACGTTCGGTCCTCGAGGCTCTGACGATGCTGCGTCTCGCGGCGGGATCGCTCGGGAGACAAATGTTCTGCGAAGGTACCAGCCCCTCGTCGCGTCTCGAGCCCCTTCGAATTTTATGCAAAATATTCGCCAACTTCCTGCAGCATGCACTAATCCCTCAGTAGCTTCCCCCGGAGGGGTGGGTTCGCAGTTATTCTTGACGCTTCCCGGTTATATTTATTGGAATTGCCTCGAATGCATTTGATCTTAAATTAATCCTCCTGAATATTCATGGACCGGTATATTCTCTAACGTTTCCATAGCTGGATTTACTCGAGGTAGAAATAATATTGACAACGTTCGTTGGATTAGATGACCAAGGTGGTTTTAGTCAAATGGAACTTGCCTTTGAATTTTATCGAACCTTATCATATATTGGATATTAATGAATCGAAGATTAGATCAATCTACATTAAATTCTATAATTTCTTGAAGTTCCTATCATCTCGTTTCATAGAACGTCTATTGTCTCATTCCTGAAAGGTTCTAATACCTTTACTTAACGCACCTTACTGTGCAGTTAAATTACTTTCTGAGATTCCTCTATAGTAACTTCAAGGGTGCATCTATCTCATTGATTTTCAATTCAATTTGCGTATTACTAAATCAATTTCTTGATTAATTTCTTAGAGAAACATCTGTTATTCTTTTAATAACTGCAAAGAAAAATCAGGAATGATTTTCACCCGTCTGATAGATTTAGTGTTACCACTGTTCCATTTTTTAATATTTGCACCCCGTTCCAAGCTTCCCAAACGACAAAACAATTTCAATGAAACAAGCGAAAGAAAATTAACAAGCAAACCTACGTACACTCCAGCCAACGTATCGAGATACCCTAACAGCGACGGATCCGATAATGTCGTCTGCGGCTCAAGTTCATCCGATGGGAGTACCGAATACCGTAGACATCGAAGTCCACATTGTATCGAAGGAAACGGCGTTTCAGCCGCGGATGCTCGCGTTGCAACGGATACTGTGCAAGCTCGCTTTCAGGCGACGTATCTTGTTACCGCGCGAACGAGACGGCTCCCGGCAAGACTTCGAAACAACGGGAGCAAAGCCGTTAAGTGTATAAGTCCCGTCTCTCCGTGAGACGTCGCGACGTCTCGCCTTTCTCGGCCGTCGATCCTCTCGAATCGGCGTACACGCGCGCGCGCGCGAGCGAGCGAGCGCGAGCGCGGCTTAATTAAGCCGCGTTGAAAGAAGACCGTTCGTGCGGACGAGATTTTTCCGCGCGTTCGATCCCGCTGGGAGCAGCCGCGGGCCCGTCTCCTAGTTTTAATTAAAGTCACGCGGTCGGAGTGCCGCGGCCACGGCAATTAACTCGAAGACAAACGGGTCGCCCGATTGAATTTCCTAGGCTTAGTAATTAGTTTCGACGTAACGGAGTCTTGCCTCCGGACGATAATCACGCCTGCCGGGATCTACCTGCGCGGAAGAAACGGCGGGAGAAAGTTCCTGGCGCGCGTCGACGGCGATGGGGCGGTGAAGTGGTGAACGCGGCGAAGGTGAAGGTTCGAGGGGACATAATCGCTTCAACGTTTCGAAAGATTCAAATCGTTTCTATATATTCTTATAAATCGACGTCCTGCGAACATCATCGAGCAAGCTAGACAAAGAAATTCGAAGAATTAACAACAGCGTTTCGATCGGAATGCTCCAACTCTGCAGGTTGACCTTTCAAACTCTTCGAAAATACTCTCCTCCACATCGAACTTTTCGGAACATTCATTTGAATATATGGCAACCAAGAAACTAACTGATTCCCTCGATTCCCCGATCGCACATCATCGCCAGCCCATTTACGAACAAAAAGGCACCGTCCTCAGATATCTCAATGTCGGGTCAAGAAGATCGTTCTGAAGGGAGTCAAAAATTGTATTCATCGCGGAGAGGACCCTCATCGTTCTCGCAGATCACGGGTCGAGAATCCGGGAGCATATTTTATGGATGTTCGAGCGGTCGAATCCGTTCTTTCAGCAAACTTACAAGTTCTCGGCGGCGGGCGTCGGGTTCCCCGGACTCGTTAACAATGCATCGACGGCGGTGAATCGGGTACCGACGAACGACGTCGTATCCGGTGAACTCGGGGACGCTCGGGCGGGAAAGGGGGCGGACAATCGGCACGCGGCTCGTCGACTCGGAGGCAGGACGAGCGGATCCTCGCGCGCGCGGTTGTCTGCCGGTGGCCCCCCGGAAAGTGGCACGGCGCGCGAGCGGGGTGAAATTTTAATTCGCGCGGAAGTTTGATATTCAGAGATCCGTAGCCGGCATTCAGCGTCTCACGTGCGAGCGCCGGCTTTCAGCGGCCGGGCATTTTTGTATCGCGCCCGACGGCCAAGGAAAACGCTCCCGCCCCCTGTCGCCGCGCGGCCCGTTCGCGCGCCGGGAGACGGGGAAAGTGGATCTCGGGCGAAAGAAAGCCGGGTACGCGGCGGGACGGTAGAACGAGACGACGATCTGTCATTCAAGGACGATTCTTTCAGCCTGCAAACTCGCTGGATTGTGTGTGCAGGGCCACCCTCTTTAGAATTCCCCGACCGTGGAGCAAGAAGCTCGTAAAAGACAAAAGGGGGTTGGTAGCATCGCTGGGGCGGAGAAGGCGAGGCGCGGCGGAGAGAGGCCGTGGGGGAGAGAGGTGAGGAGGCGAGGGAGCCAGGAAGAGAAGCGGAGGAACGAGACAGGAGATAAGAAAGATGGGAGAGAGCTCGCCGGATCTCAGCCTCCGGCTCCGCCGGGGCAGCTCCGACTCCAGGGATTCCTTCTACATGGACTTCGCCCAGGTACTAACCCCTCCTCGCATCTCTTTCTTAAGTCATCGATAATCCTTGATAGATAGCTGGCTGCCTAGTCGGGGAGGGGGATCGGTAAATTTATATTAACAAGCGTTGACGACCTCTGAGCCCCTTTGTCGGGCAGGCTTTTCGTTCCGTTGATCTCTGCTGATCCGGAGATAACCTGCGGGGAGAACGACCTGTCGGATGTGCGTTGTTCCTCCTCTTTGCAGAGATTGTTTAGCCATTCATACCGTCAACTGTTGTTTTCAATTTTTTGTATTTCAGATGTTTGTTCTTGTGATCTACTTCTCCGCGAGTTGGACTCGAAACGCTTGTTTCTGTAGGTTTGCCGATCTGGTCTCGTTTGCGATGCAATGTGATTCCTCAATTCTTTAATGTGGAGTATCTTGTTTAGAAAGAAATCATTTTAAATACCTAATTTAGAATTTAGAAATAATTTCAAATATCTAATCCGAAACTTAGAAACGAAGTACCTAGTTCATTCAGTAATTTTTACAGTACCTAGTTTAGAACTCATAAATGATTCAAAGTACCAAATTTAGAATATAGAAACTATTCCTACCTAATTTACAAATCAGAATAATACAATAAGAGCCCTAGAAAAGATCGAATGTTAACGAGCACTTACATGGGTTCGAAAGGGAATCGACTCGGACATCGAAGAGGTGACGCGTCCAGGTGACAACAACTCGGACCCCATGATGGACAACCTCGAGGAGAACGGGAACGAGCTGCCCCTGCCGATCGAGGACATCACGACGATACCGGAAGAGGCGTCCGAGGAGCTGCGCGAGGAGGAGGCCATGGAGGCGGCCCTGCGAACACCCGAGGGCCCCATAATTAACACGGAAGTGGAGAAACCGTCGCAGCAGCAGCAGCAGCAGCAGCACCCCACGTCCCAGCTCTCCACGCTCGCGCCGCAAGAGTGAGTACGCAGAGATCCCGTGGAACAAAATTGCTAGCACCGCCACCGTGTACGAGAACGTCGTTACGGGGGTAATTTAATCCGGTACCGGGAGAGGCTTCGGTTTTAATTGCAATCCCCGTTTCTTTTCCCCTTTCGCCGTTATCTCGAACTCCCAGAGGCCTCGTTTCGACTATCTGGAAAACGCGAATTAGTTTAGCCTCCGGGGGGGTCCGCGGAGAGATTTCAGCCGGGAAGTAATGATTTTAAACTTTAGAAACGCGCCGTGACCTTCCGGCGGCCCTGGGGGTACACGTGGCAGATGGTTCGCGTTTTAATTTACTGACTGCGTAGATCTTGCTGCAACTGCACTGTTAGCTTGTTCGCTGAAATCTTTATGGCCGCTGAAAATTTCGCTCCACCATTCGTCGCTGAGATAACGGAGACCTCGTTTAACGCTGATGTCATTGCGCTTTAATTATTAACGTTGGAAAGGAGAAAATACGTGTTTGTATTTGTTAGGTAAGACGAATTAGCTGAGATTGGAATTATTGAATGTTTCCACTGTTTTTACTGACGTGGAGAGTTTCTAGAAATTTTCATCATTTTGTATTATCAATTGCACACTGTACACCGATATTTCGGATATTTATTGTTCGACAGACTTTGATAGAGTTGTTAACCAACAAGGGAAGCTGCTTGTCGCAAGTGTATGCTAGACTTGACTTTTCAACTTCAACACACCCTTCCCCCTCTTGACTAAGGGCGGAGTGATTTTGTTTGTACTTAGACTTCCTGCAAACTGAATTAAAATTAACCGTACTTTGCTCTTGACTCGCGTGGCTAGACTGTTGTTTATGTAAATTTTCAGTTACATATTCCAGAGTTTGGAAAATGTGAATATCTTCCGTTATCGAATCCATTAGTTCAAGATGAGTTTTAACTCCATTAAATGTAGTTTAGTATTTCTGTAACAATTAGCCTCAAAATGAATCCCTTATCGACTTCACCAGCTGGAATATATTCAAAATGTCTTCTCCAAAGCACAGGGCAAATCTAAGATTACATTCACAATAGAATTGGGATATTCGATACTCGCGATGATGATACAAGGACATAGAAACCCGAGCTTCTGCTTTACAATGGAAACATCTATATAAAACCAACGCATAAATCTACATTTACCATAGTATCTTTTAAATTATAAATATAATCGCACTATTCCTTAAATTCCAAAGTTCATTACACTATTTCGTAAATTCTAAATTCAATTCATTTCTCAAATTCCAAATTTCCTCGCACCATTTCGCAAAACATTCAATTGTACCATCCCCCATTTCCCATCGCAGCTCTGCCGCAGGCAGACCGCAAACAAAACAGCTGCGCCCATCGAAAGTGAACACCTTTTCACGCTCGCGTCGCGCGTACTCAACGGTCCGTCCATCTCTTAGCAGCGAGATCGTCTTAAGTTTCCAATTGACTGAAAAAGAAACGGATTGAAAGCGTTTAAGGGTCGCGGGTCGTAATGAAGGGACCGGGAAACGAGTCGACGGTGTTCAACGTCGGTCTGGACGTGCGCCGCGTCGCGTTCCTTCCGTTTCTTCCTGGGCAGCAATATTCTCCGGCCGTTAACGAATCCGCGCGCGGCTCGAACGCGAGGAAAGGAAGCCGGGAGGGTTAAGTAGGTGAAAAAAAATAAAAACCGCGGATCGGCGGTGCGACGCGGGCGGAGAATGCGGCGCGCAGGCAGGCAAGGGGAGAAAATATTTCCGGCGCGCGATGCGTCGGGAGAATCGCGCGTAATTGCGCGCCGCGAGAACTGGAGAACGTGTCGCAACGGCCGATGCCGGCATTAAACGCGATGACGCGGTCGAGCCGCGGGCAGGAAGCGCGAATTACATCTTCGGCAGATGGATCGGTCGCCAAGGGAAACGAGCGATTTCTGAAATCGCCTTTAATCTGATCGCTGTCTGGATAGAACGCGTGGTTCTTGGAATTTCATGCTGTTCAGCTTAAAAAATCGTGTCATAGAAGCGATTGTTGGGAAGAATGGATTATTGTCTATGGGTGTTGAATTGTTTGAGGATATTGATCATTTTGTTTGAAATGATGTTTATCTTGTACACACTCTTTTTGGCGTTGTTCTTAATTGCTATTATTGGATTATTAGGAAACAGAAGTTCCTTTTGATTCTTTCTCCTTTTGAGAAGCAGTTTCTCAAGTTTATCTCGCATTCGATGAGCGGCCATTAACGCGCAATCAGAACCCAAGTGAACGCCACTTATGCATTCCTTTGAGTGCAAAGTGAATCAAACAAGCTGAATGCGCGTGGCCTTCTAGGTCCACGTGTCAATTGATCCGAAAAGTTCGTACTGTTTCAATATGTCCGAGAGTCTGTCTACCGATAAACTAGGTCCGTCATTATTCAGTATCATCATCCAAACATTCGCAATTTATCAATATCAATACTATCAATATTCTTCTACTCTAACCTAAAACCTTCCTGCAACAAACATACCTAACGTGATCCACGACACGAACCCATTGACTACCAGCACTCGTAATACTCCAGCAGCTTCTACAGCACTAGTTCCTGGCGAAGATAAATAGAAACAGTCATTAATTATTCAGTGTCACAGTTCGTACGTTACGTTATCATCTAGTTACTCGCGCTGCCAAACGGTTTCATTCGATATAAGTCATCCCGCATATTACATTGCTCGCGGCGGTGTGCCAACAAAAACATTGAATCCGAGCGTGATAACGCATTCGTTGAACAAAGTACGGTAGCGCGGATCCGTTGTTTTTGTTTGCCCTATCTGGAGCCGGCTAGGCAGCGAAGGTTCCTACAACGTCCGCGTCAATTATTCCTCGCTTTGTACTTCGTACGTAACGTCAGGATGTAAATTACGGCTCCCCCAGAACGGGCGCGTTTCTCCTCGTCTCTTCATTCGGATGACCACCGCCACTATTCACAGGCACGGGACATTAGTCACTGTCCATGATTAACGCGCATCCCCCGGCCGCCGGTATCCAGCAGGGAACCGGCGGCGGTTTCTACACCGGCGACGATTGAACTTGATCGTGAAAAATCGTTTCGCGAGCGTCTCCGCTTTGCTCTATCAATTTCCACTCGCGTCCCGAATCACGCGACGTTGCGCGGACGATTGCCCGACGCGTTTCCGCCGCGCGGAAAGTGACGGATAGTCGTCTAACAGGCTGACATTTATTTACACGGCGCAACGTGTACTTCGGTCGGCCGACGATTATTCACGGGATGCTGTTGAATCACTGCGCGCGCTTCGGACTCGTGGAAATATCTTTTCGGTCGGTCAGCAGGGATGTTTCGAAATTAACACGTCAAGGAGGTTTCTGGACCGTTATCATGGGTTTACCTTTGCACTCGAGAGGTGATTCTCAGTCACCACTTGATTTGATTTGCAAAATTATAAAGTCTTATATATAATATTAAGCTTTGTATGGTGCATCAATATATGGAATATTGAAATAAAATAACTTTCCTTCTTAATTTATATATGTTTCCTTGTTAATTAGTTTCGAAGAACATCGTCTGTATCTCATCGAAGAATATTGAATATTTCTAGCGAAACACTTTCGAGTGCAAAGGGTTAAATATAGGGGTAACTTTATTAACCCTTGACGGACCAGAAGTATTTCAAGTTGACTTACCAGAAAATACCGTAACATAGGTAACAGGATTCACAGAAGTGACCTAGCACAATGCTTAACGCAATTGTAAATCTCGCAAGAATAGATAAAAATGTCAAGGGTTAAGCAGCTTCTCAGTTTATTACCGAAGATCCATAATACGGTTCTCAGTCCTAAGCGACTCTAATTCACAATTCCAATCACTGATTAACATCCAGCCCTACAAACGTCATAACAAATCCTCAGTAACTCTCGAAAAACACTCACATCGTCAGCCTTCCCAAACACCGTTTGAACATCAGCCGTAACATCGGCAAACGAGAGAACAACACGAAAGAGGCAGCGACCACCAACGATCCCAGCAATCCCCGATCGCAGGCGAAATCCCGCGAAGGAAATTAATCGCGTCCACGCGCAAATTGATTCCCCGATCTCGCCGGCTCCCGCCAATACGCGATCCCCGGTTGATTAGTCGGCGCTCCTCCCTCGCCCCGCGCCGCCGTGGAACCGGTTATTTCCTCGTTCCTCGACGCGCCGCGTCGCCACCTCGACGGAGAGGAGCCCCGTCGCGATTAATCGTCCCCCGAAACATCAATCTCCATCGATCTCTGGCGCGCTCGATCCCCGCTCGCCGCTCGAACTCGATTGCTTCCGGCGGATATCGAACGTGAATACACGCCGCGCGTACCGCGAGCGTCGCGTCGCGTCGCGCCGCGCCGCCGAAGTTAATATTGACCTGTCACTTCGTTACGGCCAACGGACGACCTTCGTGCGCTCCGCGTCTCTCCCGCTTCCGAGCGTGCCTTATCCCGACCCTCTCGCGTTCCCTACCATCCGCCTCCGTTCCCTCTCTTTCCGCGCGCCTTTCCCGTTTCACCGGAACACCCCGGTGCACCGTCCTCTCTCTCCTTCGTCCGGGGCGAGAGCGGGGACGACGAGCCGGGCCCTGTTCCGTCGATTTACATGCAGATTTGATCAGCACAGGACGCGGACGCCCCAGCCCCGTGTCCTCCGAAAAGCAAACCGATCCTGGGGGAGGCGGACGTGGCCCCCGGCGCGGCCCTGTCCTCTTCCAGCGCGGATCGAGGTGAGAATTCGCTTGCGAAACCTCGTGAGATCCTTATCCTCGGCCAACGGGCGCCGTTGATATCGCGGATGGAGGATAGGTGCTTGAAGGCAGACGCCGAGGAACCGCTGTGCTCTTGTGCATCGTTCCTAGGGATACGGGACTCGAGGGCCCTGCCAAGTTCATCCCCTTCGTGTCCCTCGCAGATCGTTTCCGGCTGGTTTTCGATTATAGGCACTCTTACCTGTCGCGGACTGTCTTAGGCTTGAGGAGGGTTTCATTCTGGGGACTTCGTTCGAGATGCTCTGGGATCTGTTGTAAAGTTTGAGAGATTTAGGATTCTACAGTTTTGTGCTTAGATCTATAAGGTCGATCTTTCACGAGTACTGTGGGAATAGACTACATTCGAGCGTTATCAGATGATCAAGTGGTTCCGAGGTTTACGAGTACTTCCAGGGAGAGCAACGGTCTCGAGTAGCCTTAAACCTTTTACGAGTAGTTTCGTGCTTTAAGTGGCACGTGGGTTCTATGGTGGACTTGTTTAGGATATCTAATAATTCGCAGTAGTAGCATACACGTATCTTAAATTATATACTCTATAAACGAAGGTACTAAGCATAAAGTAGCCTTAAACATAACGAACGAAGAATCGTATGAACTCAACGCACGAACGTTCACCGAAACGAACAGCACAGCCTTATGAAACCAGAACCGCACGAATGGCACACATCGCAGTCACGGAATGATGAAAACCCAGCTTCCCACGAGCAACAGCCGAAATCCGGGCGGCGAAACCGTGCACGGCGATTCCCTGGGGCTGAAGTGCGTCCATCCAATGCGATCGCACCCCTGCCGATCGCAGCCCCTATCCGCAATACGCGTCTCCGGTCGTAAAACGTCCAATTCTTCCGCGATGAGTGTTACGCCACTGCGAGTCTCATTCGGGTAACGAGCCCGCTATCAAACGGCCGCGTATCCGCAGACGATACGGTGGGGGCGGAGGGGCGGCTGGAGGAGAGGAGAGCAGAGAACGATCAAGATGGACGAGAGCGCAGAGCGCCGCGAGAGAGAGCAGGCCCTCAGTTTGTAATGCGGGGTCCGTGAGTGTCGTGACACGAGCCGCAGGGCCGTGACTCTGTGCTTTTTTTTCCTTTCTTCTTTTTTTTTTCTTCTCCCCGCGCCGGTGCGTTACAGCCGCCAATCATTCTGCCGAAACGGCCGAGGGGACTGTCAGCCAAGGTCACGGATATGCTCATCAAGGAGACCTCCCTCAGGTACTCGCGGTATATCTGGGGTGACCGAGTGCAATTGAAAATCGGGATACACGCGAGGATTGGAAAGATAAATGAAATACACGTCTACTCGTGTACTGGCTAAATGAGAATAGATCTTGTGTATTCCAGAGTAGAGTCATATAGAACGATAACTATGTTTCGATGTTGAACGATAATCTTGATGGAGAATAAGTAAAGCTTGAGGATTGAATAACTGATAATCGAGTATTTCAGTGCTTGGGCAGTAGAGTAATTACGTTACAAATTAGTGTAGTTCTATAAATATATTTTGGAGACGTTGGATTGACATCGAACAACCGGGTCACATTGAATAGTAGAGTATTTCGATTCGTAGCTTTGTTAGTAGAGTTATTTCAAAATAAAACGAATTTCTCAACGTTTGATCACGATTAGATACAAATGATAAGCAAAGATGAAAGGTTATCAATATTTGGAGATCAGGACGTTACAAATTAGTGTAGTTCTGTAAATATATCTTGGATACGTTGGATTGACATCGAACAACCGGGTCACACTGAAAAGTAGTCTACTTCGATTCGTAGCTTTGTTAGTAGAATTATTTCCAAATGATACGAATTTCTCATCGTTTGATCACGATTAGATGTAAGTGATAGGCAAAGGTGAAAGGTTATGAATATTTGGAGATCAGGATATTGCGGTAGTCCCGAAGTGCGCTACGCATAGAGGATGCTGTGATAAACAAAAATAAGGGAAAATTTCAAAAGATCTCGACGTTTGGTCAGCCCGGGTACATCGCGTCCTGTCGACCGGCCGGATCGATCCTTCGCCAAGGACGAGACCGGGAGAGTCGGGAATCCCGGAATCGCGCGCACGCACACGACCGCCGACGGGACGCGACGGGACGTCCGTCTACGATTTCCGATGCGACGACCACCACCAACGTCTCCGACGTCGTCGCCGTCGTCGACGTCGTATGCCTCGCGTGCTTTTCCGCTCGGAATTTCGATCGGCGCGCGGGATGCATGAACGCGTTCTTGAAATTTCCGAGGCTCGGTTACCCGCCGCGAAGGGATAGAATTCTTTCCGCGAGCAGAATTTCAGAAAGACCGTGAGCAGGGTATTTAATCGGGGATGAAGAGCTCGATGATGTGGATTCTATTTTCCATTCTCTTTCGAGGAGACGTTTGCAGTGGAGATTTGAGAAATGATTTTGCTTTGATTTCTTTGGGGATTGTACGACCATCAATTATTTTTGGTGTTTTATATCGTAGCTTATGTGAAAATATTTCTAGTGTATCATTTTTTTATAAGAGATTACTCCTTGGCATTAGAGAAGCTGAACAAGTGAATAGATTTTCAATTTTACCATAAAGCTTGAAGAAATCTTCAAATACTTAAAACCAGCAATCTAATTATCTTTGAAAGTATCGATCGTAGCAGAAGCTATATTCACCGAGCAATATCTATATTAACGCTGTATCAACACTTTGACAGCCACGTCATCCGAATTCGGGAGAAATCTCATTTGGAGAATCTTAAATATTAAGTTTCTTCGCGATGGATCGATCGAACCGAATTGTGTCGGATGTATGAGATATAAGAAATATAGAGCAATCGTTACTGCATAAGAGTTTTGACAGTTGAAGTGTCAAGCTATATTAACACGTCCGCTGCCATGAGAATTTATAGCGTTTTCAACAATAACACGCTTTATTCTAAAGCTTCCGCTTTCAGCATGATATAATTCATTTATATTTCCAATTCACTTTGCTTCACATTAAGATACATTTACAATACGACGAAGACACTCTCGTTATCAATCCTAAACACGTCCCTACGAGTATACTCGAACGGTTTAAACAAGAAAGCCCAAGCGCCTCCGTCAGTAAAACGTTCCCACGTCTCTCGGATCAGGAATCGGATTCAATTCTCCCGGGCGGTGTTCGATAATTACACGTGGAGCCGCGTTAAAAAATTCGCGGTCACGAAGCGGCCCCTCGAGCGCGCGGAGAGGACGCACTCGAGCCGCGGCGAAACGGTCGGAAGCTTAATCCCCCGTCTGGGGAGATCGCGGCGGCCGCAATAATCGCGGAAAACGAAAACGGCCGCCTCCCTCGGGAAAGAGGAAACCGTGGAAAGAGCGGGAAAAAGGGAAAAGAAAGGGGAAAAGGAAACGTTTACCGAGTATTTAGGCGGCGGGTTCGGCGCAGGAGCGATTAAAGGAGAGGCCTCTCGCGCGGCGCGAGGTTCGAGTGGCCGCGCGAGCGGAGGAACGCGAAGATGGAACGAGCGGATTCCTGGGGGATCCGCCTCCGCCACCGAAACAGGGGCGAGCCAGTTCCGCGGAGTCCTCGAGCCACGGATACACTCGTCCCACAATGAGGGAACGGCACTCAGCCACTGAATCAACCCCTCAGTTGCCCACTCGCGCCCCCTCCAATGGCAACCGAGCGTCCCTCTCGTCCGGCAACACCCTCTCTCGCGCTCTTCTGCTTCTCCAACACTACGTGATTATTTCAAAAAGCTCGAAGCCGAGAGGGACGAGCACCACCCCATCCTACGCTCCTTCTTCTTCTTCTTCTTCTCCTCCTCCTCCTGCTGCTGCTGCTCCGTGCCAAGCTGCACTCTGTCCCCTGGCTCGTCCCCCCTTTTCTATCTCGACCCTTCGAGAGTACTCTCCGTTTCTCTCGTTTCGCTTTCACGAAAGCGAAATTCTATCTTTGCTGAAGTGGCTTCTGTTTTTGGTTCTCCTCGATGAGAGGGCGGTTTTCGAGGTGGAATCAGTTCTTTGGAATATTGCGACGTAATTTGGAATATTGTATCATTATGTATTCGAGGGTTGTATCCTTTTGACGATGTTTAAGTCGATAGTTTTGGAAACTTGTGATTTCTATCGTTTTTGATCTTCGTTGGTTGCTGAAAGTTAAGTACATAACAGCTTTGTGATCTTTAAGGTATCTATATTAAGAAATTTGAATCGAGAGAATAAATGGATCCGTACGCTAATTGCGAATAGGTGATTTCCGTCGGAGAAAATTCGAACGCGTGCAATTGTTGTCGCGATAACAAAAGAATCAAGGGAAAGAACACGGTGTCTCAGTCGAGGAATGAACTCTTCGCCCTCTTCTTCCCCGTCCCTCGTTCTCTCCCTCGTTTTCTCCCTCGTTCATCCCCTTTCTATCCCGCGCCCCCTCGAGGGCCGCGACCACTCTCCGTTTCTCTCGTTTCGCTTTCACGGTGCGTGCGTGCTCGCGTGCGTGGACGGGTGGGTGCATGGGCGCGCGCGAACCCGAGCGACCCTCCTGTCTCTCGTCAAAAGGACGAAACTTATCCACGTCCCTCTCGCCGCCGTACTATCGGCGTTATAGGGGTAGGTCGCTTTACGCGCGGCCTCTCGTTTACCTTCTTAAACGCGCGGAACAACCATCTCCCGATTTCTGATACCGTACCGCGCGTTGATGGGGCGTCGGGACAAGGGCGAGAAGGGTGGCTTCGCTGCGTGGTTTGTTTACGGTATTGATTAACGCGTTGACTGCTAGCTGTATTTTTAGCATTTTAGGTAATATTACTTTTCTCTCTCGTCGCGTGTGAAAACGTGAATTATATTAGAAATGTTTCATTAATTGGCATCGCAGTTCTTGTGTTACTATTACCTGATTACTTGCGTTATATATTCTCTTATTGTCTATTGTTTGTATACTAATTGATTATTAGTTATCACTGATTATTTACTATTCATTACGTTCTATTATTCAATATCCATTATCGCCTGTTCATTATTCACCAGATAGTATTTACTATTTATTAGTTTCTACTCTTCTATTCGATGTCATTCTATTGATTACAATTGTTTCCCAATTAACCTCGCATTTGTTCCAACTTCCAACTCTCCATCAACGCGCACTACGTGTATGTTCAGAGGGCGGGGGTGGAAAGCGGATGAGCCTTTATAGGCGACTGCCTCTTAACAGGGATAATCGGTCGATGGTTATTTTTACGCGTATTTTGTCGACAGTTTGCTGGACGATGCACATTGCTGCGGGGTGTGTTGTCGGACAGAAGGTAACGGGGATGCTTGACCTGTTTGCGACGATTGGTTACCGTCGTTTGCGAGACACGTCGAGTGTTTGCCTCGCGATTCTCTGCAAACAGATGTGCTTTATTGTTTCGTCGAGAGTAGACTTCTGTATAAGCTATTAGCGAAGTCAGTTTCAAGAGCGGAAACGCGAAAACTTGGAACGATCGCCTGTAGAATATTCTGCTTATAACAATGTTCCTTCTTCGATAACAGCCTCATCAATATTTACACAAATTTACATATTTCAGAACAACTCGTTTATTCGAACGTTACATAAATAGGCAGAATTTATTTTCACAATACTTCGATTTCTCGAGTGAAAATCATTCCGTGTAGCGAAACCTACTTAACAACACGTCGTCAACCTTCAATTTCCGTGACGCGAATAGTCGAATTTCAGGGTTTCGTCCGCAGACGGCAAGGATCAAATCCACTCAACGGTAAATTGAAATTTCGCCCCAATACGTCGACGCAATATCGCGGCCGAACGGAATAATTTACGTTCCTCGTCGCGTTTCCGCGGTGCTGGGGGATAAGTTGTCGCCGTGAATTCCATGGTAACGGCGTTCCGCGAGCAACCGGCCGCGGGAGATCCCCGGGCCGGCCACGTGTGAGAAACTGGCCGGCCGTATTTCGCCGACTGTCAGATTAGAGGGATCGGGCCGGATTATCATTAGATAAACGGTCAGCGTTGGAAAGTCGTCGCTTTAACGACGCCCCACGAAACCGTCCGTCCGTCCGTTCGTCCGTTCGTTCGTTCGTTCGTGCGTTCGTTCGCGCGATAGTGGGCCTCTTCCTGCAGCCAGTGTCAATGTGACAAGTGTATCAAACGTTACAGCACCGCGTTGACCTTAAATTAGACAAGCGAGACCGTTTCTGTGCGTGCTCTCCCCCTCGGGTCGGCCGAAACTTCGCGACACACCGCTGACACTGCGAGAACGAATGGAGGGCGACGCGAAATTGGACGTCGATTTTGCTGAAGTTTCATTTGCCACCGGAGAATCGTTCTCGTTCTTCCTTCGCCGGAACGAGATTAATCCTTTCGATACGCCTATGTCTTCTGCGTATATGGTTCTATTGAATTTCCAGTTGAAACGTGAATGTACATTTTATACAGGTGAAGGATATAATAATGTTCTTGCGTTGTAAATATTCAGATTTTCAAAATTGTTGGATAGTTTAACTCGAATTTGGAAAGAAGGGTACACAGAAACCTGCGTCACATGATTTACAATAATGGGTTATTTACAAGGATATCAGTGGGTGATTATTGTCACATTTTTTAGATTGGAATGTGCAGTTTTTAGAATTGAGCAGGGAATATGGTATGGCTAATTGTTTGTTGATTATTTCGCGATTTTGAGTATGAAGACTTTTTAGTCTCTCGTATGTTGTACTATATAGGTTTCTTATCCTTAACTCTTTGCACTCGAGAGGTGACTCTGTCACCACTTGATTTCATGTAGTAAAATTATAAAATTTGATATCAATATTCAACTGTATATAATGCATCGGTATGTGAAATATTGGGATAAGAAGCTTTGTTTCTCAATACCCTTTGAATGTTCCTTTGAGTTAATTTAAAAAAATATCGTCAGTGTCTAGTTAGAAAATGTTAAATATTTCTAACGAAATACTTCCGAGTTCAAAGGGTTAACTTTGAAGTTTTCACTTTTGTAATTTCAGTGATAAGTGGTTTGTATATATACTTAACACAAACATGAACCTCAGTTTCAACAGAATTATAAAAATGTAATGTTTTCCTCTAATATTGCGAAATAACCTGATTGAGCTTTGAACTGAAAATAATCAGAATACAGTCGTTACCTCCTCTTTCGATTGTCATACAGATGCATCGATTATTACCTGGAAGTTAATACACCCGAATTAACGAGGGCTCCGTAAACACGCGACTCACCGCTCAGATTTCCATGAAAAGTTTCCTAATTGCGGCGGGCTCTCAGATGAAACGAGCCACTCGAGGCTCGCGCGGTGAATTAAAGCGAAACATTGGATTTCAAGGAATGGTTTGCATCAGTGACACACTTTGCATTCACCGTTCCTCTCGCCGGAATCGCGAAGAGGCGGGCTCGCTCCTCGCGAGCTGGAGGACTCACAAAAAAATTCTGGTCCGGGGGTGAAACGCGACGCGCCGAATGGCCGGGGACAGATGGCCGGGGCGAATAATCGGGAGAATTAAAAAAGTTACGCCCTTTAATTACTCGCGACTCCCGGCCCGGGGAGAAAGCAGACGTTAAACGACCGACTGTCGCGGCTCGCTGATCCCGCGAGCGTGGTTTCATTAAAAAATGTCGCGACGCACGGAAACTGGCCGGAAAATTTTCCCTTCTCTTCATCTCCCACTTTAACGCCGGATTTATGGAAGTCGTCAGTCTGAAGAATCACGAATTTCGCACGCAGAATGGCAACGGTCATAGAATAATATTTTATACTAATCTCTAGTGCCTCGCTTTTAACGCGTTGACGTGAATGCTGCCTGTAGGCGTCCATGCTCGTGAATGTAGACGCAAATGACGATAATGACCATCCTATATTCTTAGTATTATAAATGAATATATAGCAATTTTATCCTGAAAGTATAAAATCTCGATTGAAATCCAAGAATCAATTAACAGAAAACATTGCTTTTGTCGTCCATCACCGATTTCAGTGATAATGTCATAGTTCATCTCTTTAATGTATAATTCCTTTTCTATTAAAACTCACCAGAATCACTTTACCATCAACGTCTTCACGCCACGAAAGCTACACGTTGGTAATAACAAATTTACCATAAGGGTTGCACTTATAACCTCAGTGACACGTTTGAACCATACAACATTCGCACTTGCACTCTTCGACACACCGAGTTCCAATGGAAATATCCAATCAATTGCTGAATCAACCGTTAATTAATTCCTCGATCGGAACCGATCGTTCCGCGCGAATGTCGCGGTAACAAAGTTCGACTCGCGGATCCACGGGAATGCCACTTTCAGCGCGGCGTCCCGACAAGGGACGATGAAGTTTTCCCGGCGATTTAACGAGTCGCGACTGGCGCCTCTCGCGATGCAACGGCAGCCAGTTTCACGGCTCCGAAGTTGCTAGTAACCGGCTTAAGCGTATCTCCGATGGGCGAGCCGCCAGCGGAAACTCTCTTAAACGAATTACTGGTGGCCCGCTGCGCGACGCGAACTCGCATCGACACGAGTTAACGTGCTGATACGCTGGCAAGAAATTAGCGACATTTTTATCTAACGGCTATCTGCAGAAGTGTTCGCACTTTCGTTTTGTTGGACGCGGTAAAAAAGTTCTTTCCGACGAGCTTAAGTCGACTAGGCGGATTCGTTTCATCGGAGGCGTTCAACTTTTAACTTGGTGTTTGTAGATTCTCGGAAAAGTGACGGATCGTTGTTAATAACAATGATAATTTGGACAGTATTTTAACACTGGAATTATCGGATGGTTCGATGACATTGATCATGACATTAGAACAATTGATCATTCAATTCTGAATTCCTTTACGATTATTGAAGAGGTAACAGACGCTTCTCTTGAGGAACTACTGAATCAGTTCATTAATACGGAAACTGAATTGTAAATCAACTGGAATTTCAATAGATTCTTAGATCGTCTATAGACTAATTTTCAAAATCAATTTGACTCGGTAGCTCTCGTATTAACAATAAAACTACCGAGTTCAATTGACTTCTTGAAATTTCTTTATACAAACTCTAAGAATGCATCTATCGAGACTTAATTGATCTATAATTCATTTCGTGTATAAATCAATTTCTTTAACGACTTCTCAGAGAAACATGTTATCCTTTTGATCATTACAAAAAGAAGAAAGCAGAAATGAGCCATTTTAACTCGTCTAATTATTAAATGAAACTCCGATTTCATCGGGAAATCGAAGGAACGTGTCACATATGATACTTCAATCTATCACTATCACAAGAGAATTTGCTATCAGCAATCCCAAGTGTATCCACACACTATAACAGTCGCTATAAGGAAAAATTGTGTCAAATTGCTTACAACTGTTTTCACACCTTTAGATGATCGTTCCTCCGGTCCCCGAAAATCGAAACGTCTTCCGATGCCCGAAGAATTCGACCGGCGATCGGGGATCAGGGGAACAATTAAATTCGGGACACTCGAGGCGGTGCTAAGGTCCTTATTTAATTAGAGTTATTCGAGTACGTGGAATGTTCGAGCGGTTCCCGATTGAATCGCGCCGAGTCCAATCGAGGAGTGGATTCATCGAGCCACCGGCAGAGTAACCGAGTACCGTATTCAGTGAAAGTGATTGAATTTGGAGAAATTGGGAGGGCGGTGAATGCTCTGATCGCAAATAGAGATTTTAGATGGAATTCGGGTTTTGTTGGCTAGGGTATTGGCTTCTGGGGAGTTCGTAAGGCGCATTTGCAATTGGCTTCCGTTGTGTTTGCGATTGATCGCTATTTCATTTCAACATAAGCAATTTCTTCTGGTGATACATGTGTGTACATAGAGAAATGATAGATATTGTATAGCAGGATTAGAATTTATTCGTGGCAAAGATGTTTACACAGGAAGTCTGTTTTGGAGGTGGTAATCATTCACATTCGTAACGAGTAGATTCTGATCTGAAGAGAGTGGATTGTAATACAATTTTATTTCCTGCGAACGTAGCTGTAGTAGCATAAGGATGACGTTAATGTTCATGGAATTGCATTGCAATTCATCTTTTTCGGGATCATAATGCATAAATGCATAAAGCTCCGCGATCTACTAATGACCGTACAATTATCTACCCGGTCACATTAACGAGTTACAAGCGAGCGCAAATGGCTCTGAATGCAAATGATTCAATCAAGTACGCATAAATCTAACTATCTCAAGAAACGTTCCTCGAGTCCTCGTTAACTCGGAACTTTCCAGCTTCCTACTGTCTAACGATAAAGAACTCGGGCGTTACGCCTCGAAAGTTAAATCTCGAGTAGATTAATAGTCTAAAAAATGAATACGAAGAATCCTAGATAGTAATTCCATTGCTACCCTAAACACCGAACTGCAACAATTAAATAGTCCTACTATTGTGTACAATTATCATTTTATATCATTTCTAATTCACTCTGCATAATAATGTTAAACAATCCCTATAAAGATTCTAACAATAGATTATTTCTGGTTTCTTCAGACATTCATTATAGTATTCAAGTCGAAGCTATTTATTTCCAAGATCATTTCGAATACTCAATGCTTCTAAGTCAAAGCTATTTATTTCCATCATTTCGAATATTCAATGCGTCTAAGATATCAATAATTGTGAAACAAGACAATCGAAACCAGTCATTTCGACTGGTACCTAGTTCTATTGTTAAGCATTCGATGTATAATTCACCTTCGTACGTTGCAAGCTTCCTGTACTTTCAAGACTCTCCGTCCGCAAATAGTTAAGGGGGGCAGGGAAAGTATCGCTTTATCGACGCGACCGAGCAGTCAGGTGCCCCTAGGCCGAGCTTCGTCGTCGCTCGTAATTATCCCGGTAATTGAGCCCGGGCCCGATACCGACGAATCGATCGGCCAAGGACAGGATAGAAATAATGAGGAAACACCGACGTCTGTTCCAGCTGGCCAGGACTGCCGGCCGCGTTGCCGTCGCCGGCTTCGCCGTCCGCGGTGATCGTTTCGCCGGAAACGCTGTCTAGACACAGCAGCAGCTCACCCTCCCGCGTTCACCGGCCACCCCAGTTCGCCCTGGCCTTGCCGTGCTCCTCGCAGCCGATTTCCGCGGTCTGCTATCCGGCCCCGACCTTCCTCGACGTCGCCGAGGACCGGAAGTGGAAGAAGCTGGGATGGTGAGTGGAACGAAAGTTTCTTTTTTTTTCTTCACCCTCCCCGTGATCATTACTAGGTCGCCGGCTATTTACCAGCGGCGAGAAGTTTCTACTCGAACGCAGTCGAGTAAAGGGCGAAGGTCATGGGACACTTGTAGATTTTTGGAAATATTACGTGAATGAAGACTCGCGGGAACTGCGGTTTAGTGCGAGTAAACGTGAAGAGTGCAATTGAAATTTTTAGAGGAATGGAGTAAATGTTTTGTTTTATTATTTATTCATTGAATTATATCATTTTATAAGTCAATCGCGGAAATTGTAGCTTCAAACCTAGAGTATTGCAATATCTATTCGCATAATCGAATCAATCGATTGAAACTGTTACTGAATAATGTTCGAAACGTTCAATACCTATGAATCTAACGTTAACGTGAATATGTCGATGTTAATATTTTTAATCGAAAAGCGTTGTAATCGGGTTTCTTTCTGCGGAGGCCACGAAGTAGAATGATCTAGATGATTTCTTGCCTCGAGCCGCCTGGATCTTCTCGGTCGTGGTTTCCAGCGGTTTAGGGGATAGCAGGCACGACCGCTCTTTCCGTTTGGGGCACAGGCGTTAAAATGGGTTACATAGACGTAAATTAATGACGTCCGTGACCTGTAGCGAGGGGTACGCAATGAATTTCAAACTGCTAGTAGTATTCGAACGATTACCGGCGCGGGGCTCTGCGCGCGGGATTCGTGGTTGCGGGAATTTGTCGGTGTGACGTGTTCCGTGCGTCGTGATTCGGCTTGTCGACGTTGTTTCGTACGGCAGCAACGGTTTCGTTGGTTCTTTCGTTGTATGGAAGGCAGAGTTTCATTTTTTGAATAGTTTCATGCATTTTCAGATGATCTTTGTTGCCTTGATGTTGCGATTTTCGGTAATTAACGGTTTCCTTTTATGAATTCGATGATTATAGATGCCTTGTGAAGAGGAATACTTAAATTTTGTAAACTATAGCTGTATACAGTATATTTCCCATTAAAATATTCGTTAGAAGTCAACAATGTTTTGCATACGGTGCTTCGTTTTAAAAATAGATAACTTGAAGCATCTAGATACACTAGCACTGAGGCTTTCCAATGGACCTCTATATAATTTCAATGTCATCTTTTCCTATCATCGCAGCTATCTTACTTCTCGTTGACCAATATAATTTCCATACTAGTTAAACGCTCGCAACATACGAATATCAATAATGTACTATATAACATTAAATTACTTGGTGCACGTGTACCCGAGTCTTCACAGTGGTATCCCGAGTAGATCTCACGCAAAAATCTCAGTTATTTAAAAAAGTGATATTCATACAGGACTGAAGACCCAGTTTCAATATCTAACAAGGTCTCCAAAGCACTACGTTCAAACTACTTGCGAATTCAAAGTCTCGAGCATCGGTCTACACTCGTCGGAACACGTTCAAAGCAAAAAAAAAAATAGCGATACGGAGTAACGAAGTAACGTCTACAAGTTATCCCACGCTTTAGTTCCCCGGAATCGCGAACGCCGCCTCCCAATCGTTGCCTTTCATATTCTCCCATCGAATCGCCGGCATCACGGCCGATTAAATATTCCCAAACGACGTCGCGTCTCCCATTAACAGATTACGCCCGGCGCGTTCGCTCGAGCTGAATAAACTAACGCCGGCCGGTGAAATTTTACGGAAACCGCATAGAATACGGCGCTCGGACGCATGGGAATTGTCTCGTTTCACGGAGGATCGGCCGTAAATTCACCGTGGCTCCTCAATTGGGTCTAAAAGCGGCGTGCGTCGCCGGGCGATCAGGCGCGCTAACGATCGGCCGAGATTCCATCTTGACTCGTTTCCATTCCGCGCGAATTAACGCGAAGGGGGGAATATATGTGCCGGCCACCACGGAAATTTCACGTGATCCTCCGGGTTATCCTGACCGACGTCTGCAACGCAATTACCGGCACTTTATGAATCAAACACACGCGCACGGCCAACGTCGACACACGCGATTACCCGTAATTGAGCCAATTCTTACGGGGGTGGATGTATTTGCGGCCAATGGTATCTGCACCGACGCTCCGTTCGGGGGACCGTCGCGTTTCTTTTTCGTCCGGGGACGTGCTCGCTGCTCCGTCGTTGGCCAATCTCGATAAAACCGACGCGATGAGACGAGACGCGACGCGACGCGGCACCCATTTCGGCTCCGGCGCTCGCGTTATCCGCCCGGCGAATTAACCTGGAAAAATCAATTGTTTGAGTTGACCAACTTATCTGTAACAAGCATTCGCTCGTAGGATTCTTTTCTCGGGGATTGTACCGTTATCGGGATATCTTTTATTGAATGATTCTTTTGTATCTGTTCCGCAGGCATGAGTAATGGTAAATTTCTTTGGAATATTCTAAATGAGATGATTAGTGCTTAATTGGTGTCCTTGGGGAGCTTAGTGCTGTGTTATAGACTTGTAGGCTGTGTTATACTCTTATAGACTTTCTAAGGTCAACCATAGCGATGTAGTTTCTAGTATAAATAGGGTGTACCGAGGCGAATCGGATGGAAATGAGAATTCAATGCATATTTCGTGAGATTGAAGAAGTATTTCAAGTTTACTTGGAAAATATCGTAACATGTAATAAGCGGAAACAAATTCTTAGAAGTGACGTAGTACAGTACTTAACGTGTTCATTGCAAATATTACAACAATATGGCGACATTACTCCGTTAAGGGTTAATATTCGAATACTCTCATTTCCACACCCTCAAACAAACGATCGAATTCACCACAGTCTACCCTAAATATCAACATATAGCTTCTAATATCGCCAAGTAGCTAATAAACTAAGATATACCATATCAGCCGCTATAATCCTATTCTACTAAATACCTCACTTGCATTTCCTGTTACAACGAAAGAACCAGCGAAAACAATATCTCATTTAATTACTCGACAAACAACTGTTAACACGTTGAATGCCATGGGGGTCACCGGTGACCTCAACCAAATCGAATTACTATAATTCATTCGATTAAACGATGGTTATTTGAAAACTTTCCTATATTCTAAGTAATACTTAATGCACTCAACAATTCAAACCTGCAATAACAACCCAATTCAATTATATAAGTTGATATCACATTATCTTCATTTTGTACATTCTTCTCGACAACGTGTTAATCTCGATCTAACGAATATCAACGAAAGAAACCTAACCTTGTCTGAAGCTAAGACATAAACCACAATCGGTCCGTCGATCGTACGTATCGTAGAAACGCCGCGAAATTTTTCGGCCGACTTGGCGCCAAGAACAAAGGGCGACCGTCCGCGATGGACGCTGACACCGGAAACCGCGGTGATGCGCCCGTGGACGTAACTCACAACAGGTACGCCCGGAAATAGTCCCATTTCCCCCGAGCCGAAGGATCAACGGTGGCTGGGCCGTGGAAGTCGGCCGGGGCCACGGGGTTCTCGTTCAGTCATAATTTCCGCTTCTTTCGCAGCGACGCCCTGGCGACGACGTTAAGCGCCCTATACGGAAAGCTGCTGGTCGTCATGGGAATCGCCTTTCCCATGGCGGAAGTAATATCCACGTACATCCCGTCCTCGTTCTACGAGGGATTCTACCTTTACCTCTACTTCGGCAGCATGATCTTCCTCGTGTACACGTACGCGACGCTGCTCCGCGACAGCAAGCCCAAATCGAGTAAGTCCTCTTTGACGATCATCGATGAACACTTTGACGGCCGCGCATTTCTCTCGGCGACTTCGACTTGTCGGTATCTGCGAAGTCGATCCTGATGGAATTAACAGTAAAACTACCGAGCAGTTGATCCGATTTTTCGAGAATTTTCTGTAGAAACTCTGAGAGCGCATCTATCGAGACTTTAATTGGTTTGCTGTATTAATTTCTTTGAGAATTCCTTTAAGAATATCTGTTATCTTTTTAACGATAAGATGACATTAGAAATGAGTCGTTTTCATCTATCTGGTAGTTTTAGTGTTAATGATTACGGGATGTTTACTGGAGTGTCTAGAGATATGCGGTTCTTAAGGGAAGTACGTGATCTGAATTAAGTCATTGGGGACGAGTGTCATTGGCGTGAATCTTTGGTACTTGGAATAGTTTGAAGCGAGTAATTTAATTGTTTAAATGAAATTTATTTGTGGTTGTAAGAAGTTCAAATAGCATTTTCACGTATAGATTCTCTTAATAAAGGAGCAAGCGTTTACCGTTCACGCAGATTTGTCTCAACTGGTCAACTATTGGTGCTTGTACCGTACTAACGATAGAAACGCCACCAACAGTTATATCACTTAAAAGGTTAACGAATAACGTCTCGCCAAGTTCGTTAATACTCCAGAGAACTCCTCGTCCGCAAAGGGTTAAGTGATTTTTACACGTCTCCTCGGAATAGCTTAAGGTAGTCGCCGAGTTGCCTAAGGAAACACGTGGCAGCGGCCGTCGAAATGTTGGCTCTCAGGTTACACGAGACGACGAAGGAAATCAAAGTTAAATGGAAGTGAAATTTGTTGGAATTGACGTTTCAGGTAGCTCCGCCGCGTGTTGTTTTACGAGTAGGTAATGCCTTTCCGCACAGACGGTTGCCAGGCCCGCGAGCCCTCTCACTTCCGGTAGCACTGTCCACCGCCGTGCCGCGCGCTTTTACGAGCCACCGGGATAACTTCCCAGTTTCCTTTCGTAACTGTTTTATTATTGCACTGTTGCTGACTGATGCATTATTCATCGAGAGCTTGCGGCAACGCGATTAATCCATGAAATCGCGGCGCATTAAATACCATAACATTTTAACCTCTTTACGGATGGACTGCTTCGAAATAAGAGACGATCCCATCGTCCGGTTAAGTATGCTTTATGTAATTCGATCGATTAGCTTGATTGGCTGGACGCAATCTTCTATCGGCTATCAGAATTTTGATATTCTGAGACGGTAATAAAATATACATACAGTGCCAGTCGAATCCTTCGAATAATACATTATACATTTCAATCTTACCTGCATAGCTAATTTTATCATTGCTAGCGATCACCCCGATTTTCAATGAAAAGCAATAATTCCGGGAATAAAAGTTCTAGATATCCATAGCATCATTGCAACACTGTATTTTCACCATAGCATTTCTCTACACGTGCCTCGACATCCTTGAACAGGTTATAACAGTCATTTCCCTGCATGTTTCACGCAGCAATGATTCGAAATTCTAACAGCGAGAGGATGCTGTCATCCGCCAGTCACACGATCGGTAACAGTTCGATCAGCTTACCATAGTCATCCTCCATCATCGTCTCAGTGTTAGTCACCGAGAACCGTGTAGACGGCGAACTCGAGCACAGCTTACATTCATAATCCGACAGCGATTAGATCGTCAGAAGCTCCGATCTCTCCTTGTCCCGGGCCAGCTGAGGACCCAGCGCCTCGGAGCCTGAGAGGTCAGCTTGGCCGATGCCAAGGAGAGCATCCGAGAGATCTCCCGAAGCGGCCAGCGCTCGCGTTCGCTCGCTCGCTCGCTTTCAATCCGCTTCCGACGACGGGAAGCGAGCCCTCGGACCCTGTTAAAACCGCATTAATCTTAACCGGCCGATTACCATAAATTTGCATGAGAAGAGAAGCGAAAGGACGTGTGCGACCTGGACTCGTCGAGATCGTCGAGCGGCGCCGGCGGCGACAGCGACGCGGCCGACGCTGCCTGCCCTCACGTAACCGCCGTCAGGCCCGCCCAGCACTACGGCAGCTTCTACCTTCGCATGGGAGCCGTCGCGTTCGGGATCGGCTCGATGATCTACTCGGGCCTGGAGTTCGGCCAGTACTTCGAGCTCGAGCAGAACACCAAGTGCCACAACATCATGCTGGCCCTGACGCCCGCTACCAGGATGGCGTTCATCTTCATACAGATGTACTTTATATTTCTGAATAACGAGGTGAGTTACTAGGATGAACACTGTGGGTAAGTTCGTTTCGCGATCGTCGATTGTTGATCATTGGCGATGTCTCTTGAAAGTGCGATTGCGACAGTAACGTTGTGCTTCTGTTTTTGGGGAGAGCAGTTTTAACCCCTTGCCCTGCAATATTAGACTCATGAAGATTGAAGATAGAATTTAACCCTTAGCACTCCAGGTTGTTTGTTTGTATTTCGATTACTAGATACATTAGCCGCTGATTCAAGAGAACTGTCATTCTCGTCAAAGTAGCTGGTTTCAGTTTCATTTTACAATTATTGAATTAACCAAAGTGTTCACATGTGAAATTATTAAAGACACCTAGCATACTCTACCTTAAATAACCCTACATTCAGTACAACAATAATTCACCACCTCTATATCCATCCCCGAAAAGACCAAAACCACAGACACACCGAAATCCCACGAAAACCACGGTTCCAAAAACGAAACCTCTACCCGCTCCGAGCAGAGCGCAGTTGACAGAACTGGAGCAGTACAATAATAAATTCAACGTGCCACATTTAAATCACGCCCGCTCCCAATTTGGAAATCAATACTCCCACATTTCCCTCGGACGAGCCGGGTCGATCCGTTCCGAGATTTACCGGTGATCAATATTCACGAGGCTTGCTCCATTTTCCAGCGGGAAAAACGAGAAGCGGAGGCGCGCGTTCCCTCTCGGTTCGCTCGCCACGATTTTTCGCCGAGCGATTGCGTAAGAAGGACCCCCGTCGAAATCGCGGAGAGGGAAGCGCTGCAGTAGGTGAAGGGTCTAAAAATAACGAGCCGATGTTGCAGAAATCGGTTGCGCGCCGCGTAACCGTAACGAGAGTAGCGAGAGCGTCGGTGCAAGCCGAGGGGAGGGCGCGCCGCCTTCCGCGCCGAGAGGTTAATGAAACGGAAGGGTGAACAACCCTAAGACTTAACGCCGGAACGCGGAGTCCGGCGCTTTGCTCTTTCCTTTGGCCGCGGCGCGGAGCGGCGCGCCGCTGAATATCTCTCGCCGTCCTCGACCGCTTTTGATTAAAACTTCACGAGAGAGCCTCCTCGATCGAGGACGCTGATCGTTGAACGTTTAACGACCCGACGTTTCGCGGCCGACGATCTCTTTCGCGGGAGAATCGAATTATTCAGCGTACCCCGGCTGCCGCGGCTCGCGCTCCGGGACCGACTTTGTCTTTTCGAGTCTCGTAGGAGACGATCGTTTGTTAATGGACGGAGCTAATGGAGGATCTATGTTTGTGCAGCTTATTAATATTTTCCATTATAGACGTCCGACGTCTGGGACTGCTTCTTCTTTTGGCTCTCTGCTGAAGAGATTGTCTTTCGAGGATTTTTCAGTGTAGCTGTCTGTCCTTTTGTTTTCGGTTGATGGGTTAAACGATTGAGTGGCGATCGTAGTTTTACGATACACTGTGTAAAAGTGCTAAGCTATTGCTTTGTGGAATCATGTTGAATTTATCCGTTTTACTTGTAATTGATACACTGTCTAAAAGTGCTAAGCTATTGCTTTGTGGAATCATATTGAATTTGTTCGTTTTACTTCTAATTGGTTGTTTTTGTTGTTACCTACTTAGAAATGGGAAAATGGGAAGATCGTATTATTTACAGCTTTTTAATGTGACGGTTGAAAAGCGTTATTCAGTTTCTGAACTGAACCGGAAGGCACTTGGCACTTTTCGACCTGGTTTTTGCGGAGACCCGAGGCAGTGAGATGGCTGAGGAATTTAAGGGTAGCTTTGGATTGCGAATCGATTTGTTAATTAAATTCTGTGCTTGGAAATGTATGTGTATTCACTTGGTTTTTAATTGTTGGTATTCTGAGTTATATCGATAGAATATTTGAATCATGATATTCGTTGAATTTAATTCTTTTAACTGTGTCAACGTTATTAGATTTAAAAGTGTTATTTAATCCTTTGGACCTTTTCTCTGCCTCGCATTTTCTATAGCGACCTCCCAAGGGAACTTCCGCGCCCTAAGATCCTATCTTCTTTGAACCTGTGCAAGTCTAATAATAAATACTATACAACGCATAATTAAAATAACGATAATGAAAATGACGATGGATAATAAAGAATACAGCTGCGAGATGATTTTGATGATAGAAAAATGCTACGCTACAAGGTGCACCGTTAATCTCTGTTCCCTTTGACAGCAAATGAAAGTTTATCGTCATCGGGTGGTCGCGCGTTTCGGGCTGATGCATATGATTGGCACGAATCTGTCTGTCTGGCTGAACGTCCTCGTCCAGGAAACGAAACACGAGATACTGACGTTCTACAACCCGGAGAACAACTCGTTGAAAATCTCCCACAGATTAGGTACGGTTCGTAACGCCCACGCTCACTGTCGAAACTTTAGAATGACTCGCTGATTCTCAAAGCTGTTGCACTCATCCGGCCGCAGGATGTTTCGCATGATCAAATATCTTCCTGCCGGTGTATTAACCTTCGTGCCTAGTTTACGTAATCTGTCTGATTAATACTAAATTAAATTAGGTTGACATCTAATCTAAAGGAAAGACTCATCGGAATACGGTCTTTCACGAGTATTATTAATTCAACGTAAAATATTCGACTAAAATCGATTTGTTTCTCATTAATTGGTTTCAAAGGATGTATATCTCATCGAAGACACTGAATATTCCCAGTGGAAAGGGTTAATATCATTGGAAACAGTACTCCGACCGTCGGCATGAGTTCCATTAATCCGTTCCCCGTGTGCAATAGCTTTCGGAACGCACGCAGAAATTGAAAGTAAAATGAAATTAGGTGCGAAAGGTAATCTCCATTTCGGTGGGCACGTTTACTACCACCACGGCGGTCACGTGAGAATCCCGAGGGGCTTGAAGGGGCCGCACGACCTGTTCGAGTGCAGAAGAACCAACATAATGGGCTCGTTGGTGCAAGACGCGAGCCCGTTCCTCTTCCCCTGCACGATCGAGTACAGTTTAATCTGCGCCGCGATTCTCTACGTGATGTGGAAGAACATATCCAAGGCTGCGTTCACCCAGCCGCAGGTGCCGCCAGGATCCAGGCATCACGCGCACGCTTATAGGTAATCGCCGAGTTATATCAGCAGCCTCTTGCTCGTAATATCAGAAAATTAATACTATGACTTACCAGTCGAATAACAAACATAATGCATCGAACAAATAATACAATAATAAACCATATAAACAATGCACTAATTAACTTGGCACGATTTTCCACAAATAGTCAAAAAGGATTAGGTGTCTGAATGTTTCACTGTTCGCTGCGTCTATACACAAATCAGAAGAAACTCGTAATACATCAGAAAGAATTCATCACAACACATTCATAACACAACTCACTAAATAATTCCAGAAGACTACAACCACAGAAACCACAGACCCACCGAAAGCGTTCTAACAAAGACACTCGTTCCCCAGGAGGTCGCCGCACCACTACAGCGTGGACTGCGCCCGCGCGCACAAGGGTCTCTTCGTGGGCATCCTGATCCTGGTGCTGACGATCATCTCGCTGATCCTGTTCTTCGTCCTGATCTCCCGTCCGGAGCTGGTCAGCTTCGCGGTGACCGAGGTGAACGTGTCCGAGCTGACCCTGTACGGGATGTCGACGATGGCCACGCTGATAGGGATGTTCCAGATGCGCAAGCTGCGCTACGACGGCAGCAGGAACCTGGAGCTGGACAACATCCTGCTGGTCGCCGCCCAAACGGGGATGTTCATATACTCGACGTTCACGATCATCGGCGCCCAGTTCACCCTGGCGAAGCACACCGTCCTGGTGTTGGTCACGGCGCTGGCCAGCGTCCTGCAGACGACGTTCCAGACGATCTTCATCCTGGACGCTTCGAGGCGGTCGGTGGCCACCGCGAAGCAGATCCGGAAGAAGCCGGGCAGGGAGATCGTGACGTTCCTGTTGGTGACCAATCTGGCGATGTGGGCGATCAACACGCTCGAGAAGTCGCGCGCCGAGTCGCACCCCGTGCAGCTGCACTTCTACGGGCTGTGGGCCTGGACGATCATCACGCACGTCTCGATGCCGCTCGCGATATTCTACAGGTTCCACAGCACCGTGTGCCTCTGCGAGGTCTGGAAACGCGCGTACAAGGTCAAGCCGACCTACATGTGACGCAAGGGGTCGCGCGAGGTCGCGTGCAACGCAGCGGCTCCTCAGAGACCCACCACGCTGCCGGCTAGGCTGGACGCCATCGTCGAGAACGATCCCGTTTACTTCATGTAACCGGGGCCGGGTGCCTTGGCCGGTGAAGTTTTTGTTCCCTCCTCGTCGGGGATGCTCGCAGACGCTCCTCGAGGACCTTGAACGCGTCACGCGTCTTTTGCGAAATTTTTCGGTACCTTAGGCTATGAAGTCGGTAGACATTTTCGTTGGGTGGTTGGATGTTTTTGGGTGATTGGGATGTAAATTGAGCGGTAGAATGGAATGGTTAGTTGTTTGCTGGAGGCTTTGGAAATGGGAATGACCTTTTGCGGGAGTTGGGGTAGATGCCTATGATGTATTGTGATTGAAGGAAGGAAAGGAATGCGTGTGAAATGCATTAGGTTTGTATTTGAGATTTTTATCATTGTTTTTTAGAGGTGATTTTTTCGAAGGGGTTGAATCTGCGACTTTATTCTACGTTCGTTGATCCAAGCAGGTTAAAGCTTCTTTCGCCGAGAGCGTGACGCGTTGAACGTTCCTCGCGCCGCTGGCTTCCGCATCCATCGAACGAGGACGGTTTTTAATAATCGAGGAAACCGTTCGGTTTCCGATAATCGAGGTTGATTCGACGAACGAGCTTCGAGTCGTTCGTGCGGTGTACATACGTAGGTCATCCAGGATCAGAAGTGGATGGCGATAGAACGCGTGAACAATGTTCAGCCTTTGCCCAGCGAGTCGTTTGTGATCCACGTGCTGAACGCGTCGAACAGAATGCACGACCATCTGTTTAATGAAATTTTTTACACTTTTTAACATATTATTTTTCCATGCGGTGTCTCGTTTACAGCGAACGTCCGAATTGTTTCTGCTGTCGTCGAAGGTAATACAAGCTGAATAAGATGGTGGAATTACCGAGGTCATTCTCAATGTCATTTCAAGGTCATAGTTGTTTTTTCCGTGATACTATCTGTCAATATGTCATTAATAATATCTAGTTGAATTCAATAATGACATATTATTGGAACCTACGATTGACCTATGACCGCACAATTTTAGGAAACTGAAATGACCGTTTAGTCATTCTTTATCTTCGATAACGGAGAAAGTCATTCTAACGTTCGAACGAAACGAGACATTTTCTAGGTGATATTTTGTATCGAGAAACGAACGTAAAGCAATAAAAGTTCAGACGTGGGTCAGAAGCGACGCCGATCCAATCGCTGCATTGCTGTTTCCGATCAGCAATTCGTTGCGTTGAAATCGATATCAGGCAGACAGGGACGAAGGCACAATCGACGACGCACAATTTTTTACCGTGTTTAAACGTAGGTGATTAGACGCTTAGTACCGTCGGAGCGACGACGAAACGTTCCTTCGATATCTCCGGGAGCAATCTTGTTCTATACGCGGACGACGATTCCCGTCGGTTCGTCGAACCGATCGAAACGAGAAGAAAGAGGAACGTCAAAGGAGAAGTGATTTTGTATCGTATCGATTCCGATCGTAGCGTTCGTAAGACTGAAGTCCAAGGGAAAAGGAAGCTGTTTTCGGTCCAGGCGGCGAAAGAGAACGATCCCGTTTCAGATCCCGATCCGAGTTACATATACTTAACACGTTTTGCGCGGCGACGGCCACTGAAGGCCGACGGTGAACTTTCCATTTACGCGACGGAAAACGAAGAAAGGTATTAATATTGTTTCAATATTTCGTTTAACATTAATACTCATATTTTAATCCTAACACCACAATATTACTATTAATGTCGTTTAATACTAATATTGATATTGCTAGAACAATATCAAATTCGAACAGTACATTACAAATCATATAACACTAAAAATATTGTTCACATCCTTCACAACGAATTTTATTGAACCATTGTAAAAAAAAGATTTCTTCTCCACATTGCTTACGAAAACGAAATCTGTTTAATTCCCGTGCTTAAATGGAAAGCAAATCGAAGAGCTCCGTCTGTAACGTGTTAATCCGGTTTACCCCCGATCGATCTGTCCCTCGATGTAACTCGAACACTCTCAACGGACATCCGTCTTCCACGTAGTACAAACTACAACTTAAAATAGCGTGTCTCGCGTCCGAGTAGATAGAATTTCGTAGCACGGCGAACCGATCGAGGGCGACAGGGGCTCCCGGCGGAGCGCCGCGCCGGGCCGCCCAGAGTAGATTTATAATTGTTGTTTGTTAAAATCTTCCTTCACCGTGCACCAACGATCGAGAGAGCGACAGGGAACGATAGATCACAGCATGGTTCGCTATAGTACAATAAAAAAACGAGAAATTCGTGGGCTGGAGGAAGCAGCGTCCAGCGAACGTCCAAGAGTCCGTCGATGGCGGCCGCGGCGTCGAACGGTCGCGAGGCCTGTTTCCCTCGATCCTCGCGCGGCGATGTCCAGCGAATCGATGCGCGTTCGTGCCTCGAAGGCGAATTAGAGGCCCCCGTGACTGGGCGTGCGAGCGACCGACGATTATCGCGCTCCGGTCCGAGAAAATCACAGCCGAATTGCACGTTTCCAGCGCCGCGCGATAGCCGCGAGTCCGAAATTCGAGATCAGGTTTTAAAAATAGCGCCGAATCGATGCGCCGCGCGCGGTCGGCCGCTTCCCGAGGCGCGCAGTTCGTTGATCTTTTCTACGGAAAGAGGATTTAGTTTGTAGAGTAGAAACTTCGATCGTCCCGTGGAAGAGGAGGCGCCGACGCGCCGGTGCATTGTTCCGTAGACGTTCATAGATCCGTGAGCATAGAGATCAGATAGCAAGCGTCGCGTTGGAATCGTCGATGGCGTTCCGATCGGTACGAATTCATTAAAAGCAAGCTTCCACGATGTCGGATTCCAATTGCTGCTGGCGTGAATTAATAACAATACTGTTCGACTTCGATTGAATTCGTGACGATTTGAATGTTACCAGTGATTCCGATGTTCGGATAGAACAGTGGCTCTCAACCTGCAGTAATGAAATTGTATAGGAGACAGATATATTTGTTGGAAAAATAGAGAATTACGAATAATCGAGTTAAATCTGTTGCAATCTGGAAATGAAATTTTTCATTCGCATTGTCTGTTCACCTTGTTCCATGTTATTACATTTGACTAAGTAACCGAGAATCCAAGCATTTCGCTGATAATGTACCGAGCGACGAGTAAACAGACGAAGGTTGAGAGCCACGGATGCAAAAGGAACGTTAGAAAACTGCGAGAGCGTGCATAGAAAGAGAGATGATGGGATGACGTTCGAAGGAGCAACAGAGTACAACGGCGAGTCATATCATTAAGCCTTAATCCGTCGAATGCGCTGTCCAAACTCTGATAACTAAAAGGAAGTGGGGAGAGAAGAGGAGAGGCGAAACGAAACCGAGAAATGGGGGAAAAAAAATGGAAGGAGACAAAGGGGGATCAAAGCCGATCGAGGCGACCAACTCGAGCGCGTTTCGTTTATTTTATGCTCAACAGACGAGTCCCTAGGGTGGCTGAGAGTAGAACCGATTCGTCGGGACGGGAACGGCCCGCGACGCGCGGTTTCTTTTCTGCGAGAACGAGCGAGAGAGTGTGCGTGTGTCTTTGTTTCGATTGCGTGATGATACGTGCGTGTCCCGCGGGAGCGAACCGGAAGAAACGACGAACAGGACGCGAGAGGAGGAGAACGCGTCGGAAAGAGTGATCGTTTTTACTCTTTGCGTTCTCCTTTCCGTAACGCTGCGTTTACATCGCGGCGATACTGAAAAAGAGCGTCGGCGAAACGTAGAAATACGTCCCATTGGTTTATCTTGATGGAGACGTTCATCTCGGAGCATCTGGTGAACGATCATCGACAGATATCGATACGTGTTACTTGTTTACTGTGCTCGCCTTCGTAATGACGTAGGAAAATGAATCTTTTGCACTTGGGGTGGTTTGATACGAAATTAGGAAGTTTGATATGAAATGTTGAGCTTTGTACAATGCACCGATATGTGAAATATTGAATTAAATAGGTTTGCCTCAGTTTATGATTTGTCTTTAAGATTCTTTCGAAGAATGTCGTATATCTCAGAAATGTTGAATATTTCTAGAACTTTCGAGTGCGCAGGGTTAATTGCGGAGGTGTTGATTACAGTTGCTATGTGAATGACTGGAAGCATGTTATCGGAGATTCATTGTACACGCATTATGATCGATGCTCTAGTATTTAATCTACGATGTAAACGCAGCCTACGGTTTGGTACACATTATCGGTCAGGGCTAAAATTCTGTTATCTATTGTTTACAACGAACAGTGATCAAATCTGGATTAACTCCACTAAACAGACAGCGGAGAAAGTGCGGCAGTATACATTGATTTTCAAAGTTTCCCTTTAAATGAAAAGTCGGATGAATATAGAATATGTCTTACTCTATTATTGCAGGTGCAAATTTAATCTAATGATCATTTCATCGTTTACATTGGCCAAAAGAATTTTTGTCAGTTCGTGAAACTGAAAGCAATAACAAGAAAACCTGTCCTATATATAAAAAGTCGAATACGTTGGCGAAATTAACAAAAATTCCAAAATTCGAGTTGACCGAATATTTGCAAAACCTGACCGACAGTGTGTACCGGGCTTAATGGAGAAACTTTTCTCCTAGTTAATCGCGTGTTTCGTAGACGCGTCTTTCGGCGACAAGCACACGGCGATCCGTGTAATCGGTGATGGCTGATCGTTCACATTCCTTTCTATTTCTTTTCTGTAACATATAAATATAGAAACTCGACTGTGAGGCGGCTGTAAATACATGAAAGATTTAGACGGATAAGAGGAGATGGAAAAGGTGACGATGATGATGATGATAATGATTGGAAATGACGACGATAATGATAACGACGATGATAATGAAGGTGATGAAGACGGAGATGATGGTCAAGGTGATGCTGATAACGATGATGACGATCAAGATAATGATCAAGATGATCAAGATGATCAAGATGATCAGGATGATGATGATGATGGTGAAAAGGAATGGATCCTCTCGGTGTTTTAGAGCTAGTTGTGTCGACATGTTTCTTCCTATATTATATATAATATATACACATATATATACAAATATAAATATATTTATTATTGCGTTGTTCTATTCTAATATTTATTGTATTTATCAGATATAGGATTTACGCGCGACACGTTACGTTTTATTGATCGGGGCTCGTGTCGAGATCCAACGTTCCCTCGCCTCGTCTTGGCTATTCCGCTGCGACCTTTCTTTCTCTTGGTCTCCTCGACCTCGTCCGCGATCAGGGACGTTAAAACGAACACGCGTTTAACCTCTTAACGTGGCGTCCTAATTTTTATATTAGATTCTAGAATATTCGCATCATTTAATCCTTGACCTTATATATTACCTATTGAATAATTTGATAACTACTATTATTGATTTATCGAACTCATTTCCTTCTGCTCTATAAAAATCTGCAATCTACAATTTTGAAACTACCTGTAATCTTTGAATATTACAGTTTAAACGCTAATCACTATTCAATGTAATAACATAGAATGTGATATGAATTTTATGAGTAATATTCTGTATTATTATTTCTTCTTTCAAAATTCTATTTCTTCTTTTAAAATTAATATTCTAATTTAACATTTTAATATTTTTCATAATTCAAGAATCTTTAAGGGGTTAACTCCCGTTCCTCGATTTCCCCGGCGTTAATGGCCGGCCGAAAATGTCGCAGCCCGATCTCGCCACGAGTCTTAGCCGAAATTGAAAGCGAACACGAGATAGAAAACACGAGGTAAGTCCACGATGTGCGCGGTTCGTGTTCGCGAGCCGAACAGGCGTGCACACGGCACGTTACCACCTTTCTACGTCACGTCTCCAAACTGTACTTTTTCTATGTCCGCATACTCTAGTTCCTACGCAATGTTTGTACTCTTATACCCTTTGTACTATTTGTACCTTACGAAATCGCAATACACTCGTCCGCAATAATTGCACGCCGTTCATTATTATGCTCAGACTTTCATTCACCATCCATCTTTCCAGTGAAGTACTCTTCAATCCTTTCTCTAGAGTCGACCTGACTAATTAGAACAAACTCTAAACTATTATATAATATTTTATAATATTTTCATTTGAATATCTAATTTTAATAATATCCTTAGAAGAAATCATTCATTATTATTTCAACGTACTACTAAATACTATTATTCCTTTTCATTAGTCACATGAATAAACTTACCATAGCTAACTAGTAACATCAAATAATACTGAAATAGACAAAGTCCAATATTAGGCTGTCCCATAAGTTTCTTTCACAATCTATTCATAATGTTTCGTTGAACAGAAATGATGGATCAAGATACTGCGAGGTTTTTTGAGAAAGAATTTAGAATAGATCGAAGCCACGCGATAAGACATAAAATATACATCGATTATATCAATTCAATGAAACGTACTCTTCGGACAACCTAATATATTACCAGCTTCTTTCACTTTTCATTTAACTAGTTAACTGTGGAATTTAGTTTGAAAAATCTCTCCTTGTGCGCGCCATAAAATCTAACGAAAAACTAAAGCGAAACAATGAATTACATGTTTGTCTCGAATAATAAATAATCCATCATTTAAAAGTTAGCTGGTTAAACACACATAACTGGTTAAGTACATCAATCATGAAACTTCGCGAGACTCGAACCCATCACTCGCCATGCCTGCATCGCCGCAAGTTTCGTGTACGGGATCCTTTATGGTCATCGAACAATCGGCGACAGCTACTCGACGCCTGTGCTACTTTACGCGCGAAAAACGCGTCCACGCGTTTCCCTGTATTAGAAACAAATCGCTCAGCGCGGCGGATCTGCGACAGGCTGAATGAAATCGACACGACGCGACGAAACGCGGCCGAGCGATCGCGCCGACCCAAATACCGGCGATTCCGGTCCCGGCGTCCGTGATCTCCCGACGTTGGGGCAGGCCGGAGCGGCGAGTCCACGGTCATCCGACCGGAGGAGCCGAAATCGAATCGAAGGGAAAGGAAATCGATCCGCGCCCCGACTTTCACCGAGCGAAATGAACCCGCGGCGACCTCGCGGTTTCTCAGGGAAGCGGTGTCCCCGCGTTCAACCGGGGATCCATTAATCTCGAGATGATGAGCGCGCCGAGACAGCAATCTCTCCGCGAGGAGAGAACGTTCGCTGACACATTTCTAACGACTTCTGCGCCTGCGAGTTTCTTTCCTCGCCGGTCCAGACTGACTGGCTTTTACGTAACCGGGATTACGAAGTCGGCGTGCGCCGGTCGCGATTTCTTTACTCCCGATGGATTGAATGGCAATGCGTCGATCGACACCTTTGATTTATTTCCAACGCCGACCGCACTGGGAACCGGTCGAATAACCGGACTTGAAATCCCGCGTTTTCGTTGGTTCGTTTGACTTTTATTCGGGAAATTTATAACTTACGTAAGCTTGTAACTTTAAATCTATCGCTATATCGTTTAGTCGGTTTTTCAATGTTTCACTTTCTCTGGTTCCGTTTGTACTGAGAGATTTATCGTTTGACTTGCTTATATTTATTTTGTAGTTATTTGACTGGTTACGGTAGGAAACGGTTAGTGTTAATAATATATGGGTTATAGTTCTTTGAAGGATTTTAACCCTCTATGGGCGAATTTTGTTTCGTGATTATAACAAAATTTACGTAGTATGGAATTAATAAATATCAACGTATGCACACAAATTAGAAATGTATTCAATAGTTTTAATAGTTTTATTGAAACGAATATATTTTGTAACTTTGAAGTTACAATGACGTTGTAAACGCCTGCGTGTATGAAAGTTTAAGTTGATTAATCATTTAATGTCATTCGTCTTGAAATTCTTTTATAAATTTTATAAATTCTGTTATAGACACTTCAAGAGTGCGATCGAGACTTTGATTTATAATTCAGTTCGTGTGCTAAATCAATTTTTTTAATAATTTCTCAGAGAAACATGTGTTGTCTTTTTAATAATTACAAAAAGACGTCAGGAATGGGTCATTTTGACCCGTCTGGTAGTTTTAGTGTTAAATTATGTTGTCTGTTTAATTCTGTTTAATTCTAGTTTCAGCGAATTAATTAATAAACTGTGTATTTAGAGAATTATGCGTCATTTGTTTTGAAATGTTGATATATAACGTGAACCCGAGTGTAGATTGAGTTACGTAGTTATTTTCGAAGAGTCAACGAGGCTCTCGCGCTAGAAGACGCAGACGAAAACTAAATTGGAACCATCCGGAGGCTTCTTCAAATGAAATTGGTACCCAAGTGATTAACTCGGTTAGAAGTGGTACCCACTGGCTGCTCGGAAGGTTAAACGGAAGTTCAGGACGCTGCTAGTATTTTATGTATTCATACACTTCCGCTCGTGAGTATCACGATGCACGTCGAATGCGAAGTGGATTTGCTATGAAATTTTTAAAGCGACGCAGGTGTGGAATAATTATTGTTTAAATACTGTCAGAGCTGACGACATTATACTACAATTGGTTCGAACACGTATCATATCTCACATCGAGAAAAAAGAATTTATTATTAAAAATATTATCAAGCCAGAAAATTCGATGTTAAATATTAAAAAATATTGAAGGTAACTAGAAGTTGAGTATTAATCAGCTTTTATTGTAGACTCGTTAGAAAATTGTAGACTCATCTGACCAAAATTGACGATCCCACAGCTGTGAACTCTCCCCAGCGCTCTCCCAACGATTAATGGCTCGGGAAGTGAATGTTCATAGAAACTCCAACTGCTCAGAATGAATGAATAGTTTTCGAGGATTAAACGTTTCCTAGGACCGATTGAAGAGTACGAAGTGAGGGACAAAGGCGAAAGAGGGGTGGATCGTGTGTCAGCGTGAGAGAATCGGCCGAAGAATAGATAATTGAATCAGTCTCAAATCAGAGGTCACTGTGTGAAGTACAGGGAAACGGTTTTCTAACCGTAGTTCACAAAACTGTTGATCCTAATCTAAACTAGACCTCTGTTTCCAGTGAAATTAGTGCGTTGTTTAAGTAAACTTTCACACGAATCCAGCAATAAGAAAAGGAAACATAAAACCATTGAAAGAATCAACAAAATAAGGAATCGGTAGATTTATCATTCCTAAAAATCTGAAACAATTGAAAGAGTCAATAAAATAATAGATAATATAATTTCGATACGAACAGAACCTAGAAACCTCTCAGTTTCTGAATCTATTCTAAAAAATTCACTGAAATCCTCGGAGCAGCTGAACGAATCGACGAAATAAGAACATGACAGTGAACTCAAGGATTCACGTAGGCTTAGGCGACTCGCGTCCGCGTTCGCATAAGAATAATCGGAACACCCGGACAACGGATTCGCACGTCAACGCGTACAGATCGCGTCCGGAAATAAGCGTGACACCGCGACATTCGAGCCCGGAGACGTCTCCAATTAATTCCCCGCTAATCACGCTCGTTTGTCGCGTGCGAGTACTAAAATCGCCAAGGTCGGCAGCACGAGGAGAGACGCACTCGTTAACATGCACGCGCCGGTGCATCCTCCGTGCACTCCGAGCGCGACTCGTATCCGTGTTACGTGCGCCGCCGTCTTAATCCTGGAGCACACTTAACCGCCGACAAGGTAAATAATTATTCTGGCTGTGTATCAATTATTTCGTACGGATCTTCGCGCGCCCCTCGTCGTTCAATTATCCTTCGACAGATTCCTCGTTTTTCAGTTTCTCCTCGGCTTCCGTTTCTAAATAGAAATCGACGAGAGCGTACTTGCGTGTTGGTAGTCTAGTTTTTCGTTTGCTCTAATTACACGATTAATGAACACGGGCGGATGTATGCGTCGAAGTCTCCTGATGCAACATCGTCGCGCAGCTGGGAACGCGGTTACCTTACGATCGAATTGCCGAATTTCGGGTCGAAGGTGGAACTGTTCGAGGGAATAATGGAACGTTGCAATTATGGGGACGTTTCGCGCGTCTCTGCCTTTCGCGAGTGCTGTTGCGTGACATTTGAGGTGATGGGTCTTTATGCTGTCTAATAGCTCTGTAATTAATATGAATCTCAAGTTGTGAGTTCGATGAGAATTCTGTGTTTTTCGGGGAAATGATACTTTTATTCATTAACCTCGTTTCCGGGTATTCAATTATGGCTCTGTATCGTGGATGGAAGTTAATGAAGGTTTATTGGAATTCTTACTTTATTTACTAACCTCTCAAAACGTTTAATGCGGCAGGAAAGTTTCCATTGAATTCTCAGTCCCATAAAATGCCATCCGACAACACCCGATTATTACTATAATTCCAAAACTTTCACTTTACTTTCTTCTTATGAAAACACTGCTGCAAGTGAGATAGAAACATTTCAAATCCAAATTTCTGAAAATTTATAGTTACAAAAATTCAACGATAACGCGTAACAGTTTCTCATCAGGAATAATTTGACCCCTCCCTATATAATTCTCTATAACAACAAAACTCATTTAACTTCTACTATCAATAATCTCCAACAACCACGAAAATCTTCTCATTTCTCCATTCCAGTTCACACTGAATTTAAAATATTAATAATACCCATATGATGATTGAAATTGCTTCAAAAACCTTCACTATCCGTCTCAATAATAATTACACAGCAGTCCAACACTCGATTATACGCAGCAAAATGCCAGACATTAACATTCGATATTAAACCTATAATATATCGATACATTCAACATCGTGTTCCTTAACCCTAAAACTACCAAACGAGTCAAATGACCAATGCCTTCAATTCTTTCTGCAAGTATTCGAAAGGTAACAAACGGTCCTCCAAGAAATTATTAAAGAAACTCACTTAACCTTACTCAAACTGAATTGTAAATCAATTAAAGTCCGAACAGATGCACCCTTGGAGTTTCTATAGCGAAATTTTAAAAAGTCAATCGAACTGCTCGGTAGTTTTACTGTTTATCCGCGTGCAGCCTCTACGAGTCGCGCCGCATCTCATCGACGCCTCATTAGAAAACGATGAATATTTCCAGCGAGCGAACTTTCGAGAGCAAAGGGTTGGCACCAAAGTTGAATTTCGAAATCAGAGGATTCTCCTCGGAGCGTCGTCGCGCGCGCGCACGCACGGCGCCTCGCTTTTATCGGCGCGCGCGTCAGAAGAGGATAACCGGGGAGCGTTGCACAAGAGAGCGTGCGAACGGAACGACCCTTTATACGGCCGTAATAATGTTCGCTCGCAGGTGGATCGACGTGGGTGTGCATCCGCCGACTTCCCCCCCTCCCCCCCGTTGCCCGTCGTACCTCGCGCATCGCTTTGTTTCCATGCCTTTTACTCGCAACGCGGTAAATTTGTTTGGATGGGATTACTTTCCTTGAGCAATTCCGCTGGTATTTTGTTCCAATTGCTTTCGCCGCGCGAACAGGGCTGCAGTGGGAGGGCGGGAGACGAGCGAGTAGCAGAACAGAGAATAATACTCGCATAATCGTGGATTAAATTTAATTTCAGCCTGCAGCAGTCGCGCGGGAAATGCCCGCGTTCTTGCCGCCCTCGCGTTCGCCGGCTCTGTTTTATTATGGAAACGCGGCGAGCAATTAGCACCGGCAGCGGAGAGTGTCATTCTTTTTGCGTAACTCGCAGCTTCTTCCGATGAGATGTTTCGTTTATACGGATGACGCAGTCTTAGGAATTGTACGATTGCTTTTATGGGACGTATTTCAGTTTGATCGGAGTTCGCGAGGATCTGTGAGGTTCATTTGGTACTCGGTTTCGAATTGTTGCGAGTAGTTGTAGTCGAAGTCTGATGAATTTAATAATAGAACTACCGAGTGATTAGAGTGACTTGTGCACAGTTCTTGTAAAAATTGGGCAATACGTTTCTTGAGATTCGAAGGGTGTTCTAGTCACATGAATTTAGTTGAATATCTTTCTCGAGGATTTCATAACTTAATACTTGCAAAATAACAATTCTGGAATGGGTCAGTTTGACTCTTCCGGTAATGTTAATATTAACTTTGCTCTTGTAATGACAAAACAGAATCTTCAATCTTTGCTTCTTCAGAAATTTGCGTCTTCAAAAATTGCTCATAGCGCAAAGGGTTGATATTCAAGGATTGAATTGAGATTTCAAGCTGAAATTATTAAATATTATTTAATTATTTGAGCTTGAAATCTTAATTAAATAATATTTATTAATAATAATATTTAATCTTAAATAAATAATATTTAATAATTTCCATGCTTGACGTAACGTAAAAATGTGATAGTGTGCTCTCTCTCGTTTCTGAGTTTTCGAATATATTGAAGGCAACGCAACTTTTCCCCCGGCAAATTCAGAGTTAAGATGCAGAGGGTAATTGTTTCTTGCAGTATGCGCGGAGTGTCTAGTTAAGCGTAAGAGAGGATACCCTCGCATAAGCGAGCCAAACAGCCTGGTGGCTGATCGTTCGTGAGCCGGTCCCCGTAATTAAGGGCTAAATTCAACCCTCATGGGCGTTGTCAGCCACCCGACGTTCCGCCGAGGGTGTACTTTAGCCGTGGAACTCGCCCGTAATACGCTCCCGTATCCATCGTTACCGGGCCCCGTTTAAATCGTAATTGGAAAAAATCAATATGGGGGAAAGAATATTTCTGCGCGCCGCCTAAAATCTGTGCGGCCGGGGCCGCGGTCGTCGATGAAAGAAACACTCTCGTTCGTCTCGCGCTGTCTACGAAGATCTACCTTGCCGTCGATCTTTTCGTGTCTCGTCATCGTGTCACTGATATACTTCTCTGTCATCGTTGTCTTGCCATGTAATTTTGAAGTCACATATCAGTATATTGGCATCTTGTTGATTTATTTCATTTCGCACTCAAAATGGCGAATAAAATTAAGTAATCAGTTCACTTAAACTTTTATATGCCCAGGCGTGAACGTCATTGTAACTTGAAAGTTACAAAATATATTCGTTTGATGAAATTATTGAAACTATTGAATATGTTGTTAATTCGTATTCATATGTGAGTATTTATTAATTTTACACTGCATAGATTTTGTTATAATTATGAATAAAAATTCGGCCTATAGAGGGTTAAATAACGTTACAATCTTTAACTGTTTGAGTGACACTGGTTTTTGCGAAAATGCTGGGAAAGTGGCAAGTGGGAACTTTCGTTTCAATTCAGAAACTGAATTACGCTTTTCTATTTTTAGACAAAAATTCTAACGCGTACGGACGTTTTTCAATTTCCAGCTGGTAGTAAGAGAAATGAGAATAAATAATTAGGGAAATAGATAAATAAATTTTATTTGATTTTAGTAGAACGGTGAAACTAGAACTACCGAGCATTTAATACGATTGATATGTAATCTCTATAAAAGTTGTAACAATAGATTATTTTCAGTTTCTTTGGATATTCAGCATAGTACTCAAGTAAAACTATTTATTTCCAAAATCATTTCAAATATTCAATGCCTTTAAGGTATTAATAACTGCGATTATTAAAGCTCATTATTAAAAACAAATCGAAATCAGTCGTTTTGACTGTTAGTTCTAGTGTTAAATAAGTCACGTTACATCAGTCACTTTAGTGATATTTTAAATTAAAGAAAATCAAATGTTTGAATATACATAAAGATTTATCAATGAAAACGAAAGTATTATTATCATTTCTATTATCTCCCACGTGCACTCCGCAACTCAAAAGATTGAAAAGATCGACAAGATTTCCCAGCCAGCCGGGCACGAGGCTCCCCAAAGCAACAAACTGAAAACTTCCGAACACGGCAGCCCAAAAAATCCACAACACCGTAATCAACAAAAACTCATCAAACCCTCGGTTCAACCCTCGCTCCCCCATCCCACCGTCCGCCGAAAAGCCTCCATACAAACGACGAAAAGGATCCCCGCAGACGGCGCGTGGCCAATTCAAAAATCTCGATCCTTAAAAGCGATCCTCCGCCGCAGGAATTGAAAAGTGTCTCGGATCGCCCCGGAAACCCCGCTCCCCGTCCTCAGGGTTCCCCATAGCGGCGATTAAGCCGTGAGCGGGTGCACTCGAGCCCACCCTCGATTGCATCGCGGAAGATAAAGAGTCACCGTCGAGCCGGGCCTCTCGAGGCTCGCATCGGCACTCAACGCGGGCCGGTTCGCGACGAGTAGCGGATATCGGCTGGGGACAAAGGCGAGACGCCGAGCAACGGATTCGACACAAAGATCCTCCGCGGAAAAGGGACTGGCGAGCAGGTTAGGTCCAGACAGCTGTTCGCCAGCAACTCGTCAAAAATGTTCACCGATAATATGGACAGTCTTGCTAACAGTCAACGATGTTTGCTGGGAAGATCGTACATCGAAAGATCTGTTCACGAATTGAAGAGAAGGAAGTCCTGGGCATTGTCCAGATTGAAGAGAACTATTCAGCTATTTGGTGGGCTAATATTAAAAACAGCTGTCCGCGAGCAAGTCGTCAAAAATGTTCACCTATATTGTGGACAGTCTTGCTAACAGTGAACGATGTTTGCTGGGAAGATCGTACATCGAAAGATCTGTTCACGAATTGAAGAGAAGGAAGTCCTGGGCATTGTCCAGATTGAAGAGAACTGTTCAGCTACTCGGTGGGCTAATATTAGGACAGCTGTTCCCCAGCAACTCGTCAAAAATGTTCACCTATATTGTGGACAGTCTTGCTAACAGTGAACGATGTTTGCTGGGAAGATCGAACATCGAAAGATCTGTTCACGAATTGAAGAGAAGGAAGTCCTGGGCCCTGTGCAGATTGAAGAGAACTATTCAGAAGCTACTCGGTGGGATAATATTAGGACAGCTGTTCCTGAGCAGTTAATGAGCAGTTCATGAACAGACACGAGTGTCTATAGCATTGAACGGCAAGTGAAGAAGTAACTTGCTTCTTCAGTTGCGAAACTAAAGTTGCTTTAAATCAATTTAATCGCGTCTTCAATCAATAGCTAGCTAAGATTACTGAGTACTTTTATCTAGATATGTACATGATTCTCTGATTGATGACCCCAAGCGACACACAGATATCTGACAAATCGCACTATACATCAACTAGCGTGCTCTAGTGTGCTCTGTCTTTGTAAGTACCCCGCGAACAGTTGCCTACAGCCTAGACAAGTCCAAACACAGAAGACCGATCGAGCGAGCAACAGCTCGCGGTCGGCTAGCGACCCGCTCGCTATCCGGAACGTGAACGCGACGGTGTTTCCCTCGGTTCGGCAGTTCCCGGGCAATCGGCGAGCAGCTCGCGAACAATCCTCTTCAGTCTGGACGAGGCCTAAGCGGGCAACGGTGCAGCGTCGCGTCGGGGACGGCCGAAGCGTCGCGGAGTGGAAAAGCGTATCGCTGGAGGGCCGCCGGGCGGCGCAGGGGACACGGGGGTTTAAGGTATTGATCGAGGTTCCCCATCGTGCATGGGGGTGGCTTCGCGCGCGCTGCAACCCCATAGCCGCCGCTGCGTGCTCCGGTCGCCATTACAGCGGCATGGCTCGGTGACGGCGCGGCGACGGTAAAGACAGCCGAACTTCTCGTCCCACGGACCGTGACAGTCCTCTGGGGGAGTCTTTTTCCTTTTGAGGCTAGAGGAGGAAGGTTATCGAACACCGGCGAGTGGGAACGGGAGAGAGACGGTCGACGGTGTCGGCGGCGGAAAGGGAAAACCGGTGAAACAAAGAGGAACAGAGGGAGAAGAGAAACGGGGAGCAAAAGCGAGAGACAGAGACAGAGAAAAAGAGAAAGAGAGAGATAGAGCGAGCAACGTAGGAGTCGCGTGGCGTACCGGGCAGAAAGGTCTGCGTGGTTCGCGGCGAAGCTTCCGGGCAGAGCGCAAGCTCCGAGCTAGGCTTGTTTACATTCGACGAACGCCGCAGAGGAAGCACGTTGCTCGAGGAAAATAATCGAGTGGACGCGGCGCAGCGTGACGGTGCACGGAATCCCCGCAACGGCACGACTTCTCACAGGAGTACCGTAGTCGCAGGCGGTAAACGTGACTCCGGAGGAGGCCGGGATTCGGGAATCGGATCGGATCCACCAATCCATGGCGTTCCTCGGGCGCATCGCCGGTTAATGGACGGGTGAGTACGCTTCGCGCGTTAAGTGCGCGTCGAGTGCCGTTTTCGGTTACGCTTCCCCCCCGTTTCACGGACGCTCGGGCTCGTGGTTTCAACCGGCGACACTCGGATTCCTTGGATACGGGATTTCCCTTTGTGTCTATGGGGTGGACGGCTCGAGCTCTTACGGTGGACGAGTGGACGGGGCAGAGGGAAGATGAAAGTTGCCGTTCCGCCTTTTGTTCGATGGGAACGGTGAAAGTGATCCTTTTTGTGTCCTCCGTCGAAAACGTGGAAACGCGTTCCTTGAGATTCGAGGAATCTCCGCGTCTCTCGACGATTCCGCGTGAAGCTTTCGTTACTTCTGTATTTTTAAAGGAAATGTTAGTAATGTATTAGTAGATCGTTTAATACTCAACGTTTCGTATTGCTTCGGTAATTCCATTCGGACGTTTGTTGAAATAGATCGAGGAACCGCTTGAAATTGGGAACAGCGACCGGTAAGAAATTTGTTTACGCGAGAAAGTAACGGATAAACAATTGGAACCCGTACCGAGATTTTTCCCGCGCTCGGAACTTTAATGACGCGCCCTATATGGCGTCCAGGGAAATGCACGGGAATGACCGGGCACGAGCCCAGCGATCGCATTGTTCGAGGAGGTGCGTGAGTCGAAGGAGCCACCGCCGCGAGAAGGAAACGCTCGGAGATTAACGGAGAGAGCGGGGTCGCGCTACGATCGCTTTATGGCGGACGCGATCATGGCCAATTACAGAATTCATGGTCTGGCCGTGGTTCGGTTTCGCGTTCGAGGCAACGAGCTACGACCAACGGGAACGTCGAGCTCCCGGTGACGCGTCGCCGCGAAGAATGCTCTTTGACCCCTTAACTCTGAACAACCCGGTATTTTCAAATTGCTTTTCGTACAGAAATTTATTCAGGTGCCATATTACTGTACCGTTTTGTCGGATATATCCTCTATGCTTCATTTTCCAAAATTTTTTAGAAGGAAATTAATTTGTCTTTTTATTACAATTATCTAGAGATCAGTCGCTCCTATGTCGATCGTATAGATTATATATTTTTTTCAATATTATTAGTAAGAATCGTTTACACTGCTTCCTACAATTTTTACAAATGCATTACAAATAAAATATTAATAATACAGAGTTATCGAGGAAAAATGCGAAAGAAAATCAGGGTGCAATGGGTTAAGGTAACCTGTCAAATTTTTAGGTAAACAGCGTTATAAACTTCAAACCAATTAGTCTTGTCGTTTAATCGCGAAGCTAAGATTGTTGCATTCGATTCTCAGCGACGAAAGCTTTTCCTTCACATAGAAAAACGAAACCCATTCTTTCCTATCCCATTTGAACACCTTGTATATAACAAGCATTTTCCACAATCAATTTTGCATGAGTTTATGTATGTTAAGCATGCCAGTTACTATGCATACCGAAGCGATGAAAATTTCGTAGATTTCCAAGTCGAAAATTTGAGTTTGGTCTGTGATAGTCTATTCGTGTATTCGTATGATCACTGATGACGAGTTAATTTTTCGGAAATTTTGGATCACAATAGCTTCCGAGTTCTCGCGGTGTTGGCCTACTGCGCCGACGGCAGTCTATCGCAACGGCGACGGACGCTTTCGCGGTCAACGACTTTTCAAGCTAGCAAAACAATTTCCACGCGAGCTTTATCGATCAGCCCGCGAAGCGGTTCGGTCGCGTGTAACGGGCGCATCAGGTACCCGGCGTACGTAACCGCCGGGATAATAACGCCGGGGGTCGAGCTATTTACCCGCGCAACATCCTCCGATTACAGGATAACCGTTCCGCTAATCGATAAGCGAATGCGACAGACGGATCGACGTTAATTAGCGTCTCATACGCTGCGACCTCCACTTCCGAGGTTCGCTCTTGAGCATCTGATGGTTCCATCGATCCATCCTGTTGTTTATTTCATTTGTTTCTTCATCGGTGAATCTTGCCTGAAGGATGATTATGTCGGTTTTCGGACATTTGAGTGTAATTAAAGGATAGGATTTTTGTTTCGGTTAATTGTTTCTGAAATGGTAGAATTTGTGGCATTGAGATTAATTGCTTTTTGGAGTTTTTAATGGCTGGGTGAATTGTTGATTAAATAGTCGAGTTTTTGATATTTGGGTTAACTATTTTTGGAACTGGTAGAATTTAATGTATTGGGATTAATTGATTTTTCAGGAGGTAGATGTTTTAATGATTGGATGAATTGTTCGAATTATTAGAATTTTTGGTATTTGGATTAACTTGAGTTGGCAGATTGATAATTGAATTAGTTGGGACGTAAGATGGGATAGTTGGGTTCTTTTGGTGGTCGTTTTACGAGGACATTTTATAAGTAATATTGTTTTCTAAATGGAAGTTTTAGTATTTACGGTTATAATTTGGATCATGGATATATACGTTATCTTTCCTCGAGTGGTCTGGTATTCTAAGGCAATTCGACTCGGGTTTCCGTAAGTTATTGATAGTTTGAATATAAATATTTAATTAATGGCCGTTTGGAGCACTTACCATCGCTGAACTATTTATCACGCAGCTGATGGTAAGTTATATTTAATCTTATAAACATGAAATTGGAACAGATATTTCACGTTTTTATCGTGGAGTTTATTACATTTATAACCGTATATCAATATAGTTCGCGTTTCTGGAACTCCTTATTTAATCGAGTTTTGTAGGTTAAGTGATGCTATAAATGCTCGAACAGCAGTATATTTGTGACTGTGTTTTCGCTAATGAGAACGAAACTTATGGTTCTTGTTTAATCCAGCCGTCTCGTCGGAGATCTCTTACTAGCCGTCTCGCTTCTATCCTCTTAACTGTCCGCACTCTTCTTCGTTTCTATTTTCTTGTTAGATTAGATTAACAGCATCCTGCACCTTGTACCCTTCACAATACTACATTCAACTTTCTCTTTTTCCTGCTGTTACTTTTCTCCACTCTCCTCCAGTTTTCGTTCTCTTTGTTTCTACCGCAGTTCTCTCTGTTATCTCGATACACTGATATCATCGGTATCCCGAACATCTCTTTTATTTATCATACACGTTGAATCTCGCAGGTTCAAAGCAAAATCCAACTCACAGACTTATCCGTTACATCGATCCATCAAAAACACATCAATTAACAAACGAAGGATATTTCCATGTACCTTAGATACTCCGTGTCCCAAAAACAGTCTACAAAATTTCCAACAAACGATTTCCCAAAACGTCAACTTCCAACTTTAAAATTCGAATCAGAGACTTATCTACTATATCAATCCATCAAAAACACATCAATTAACAAACAAAAGACATTTCTCTGTATCACATACTCCGTGTCCCAAAAACAATCTAAAAATTTCCCCACAAACGATTTCGCAAAATATCAACCATTCTAATTTTAAAATCCGCACAGACTGATCTATTATCTCAATCCATCAAAAACACATCAATTAACAAACAAAAGACATTTCTCTGTATCACATACTCCGTGTCCCAAAAACAATCTACAAATTTCCTACAAACGATTTCCCAAAATATCAACCATTCTAATTCTAAAATCCACACAGACTGATCTATTATCTCAATCTATCAAAAACACATGAATTAACAAACAAAATTTCTCCGTATCTCGCATACTCCGTGTCAAGAAAACCGCGCAGCGATCCTCCAGAAGAAGCACGGTGCTCGAGGGTAAACATTTTTCCCCGCGCGATCGGCGCCCGTGGAGGCGCGCGTAATCGATACCCTCCAATTAACATGTTGCTCAAATTAAAAGCACTTCGGGTCGCGTGCGTTCCCGCGAACCCCGAACTTATCGACCGCGGCGCTATTTACATCGGCGCGGGCCAAAAATCGAGTCAAGGTCCAGCAAATAAAAATCACGGACTCGATCGAATGCTGCGCGCTTACTCGCGGACGCACGTGTACGCGTGCACACGTACACACGAATGTGTAGGGGCACAGACGGTACGCGTTCCTGCGCGTATATACCGGGTGTCTGCGTTCACCGGGCCGTGGCATTGACGGGGCAGACTGCGGATGAAGGGGTTGAAAATGGAAAATGGAAAGGGATGCTCGACCTCCGCGAGCAGGCACCCTTCAGCCTTTCTTCATTCTACTCGCAGAGATCACGAAACGTTGCAGTATGAAAGCAGAAATAAATTTTCCTGTTTCTTGATTGTTTATTCACTGTTTCTGACCACTGTGTTGCGATGATATTTTTGACATTGATTTAATTCTGTATAGGCTCGTGTGACTTTGAAGTCAGACAGCAATATACCAGGTTAAATTGATTTATTTAATTTTTTATTGCAATGACGAACGACATTAAATAATTAATCAACTTTCATAGTGCATAAATTTTATTATAATCGCGAAACAAAATTCCCATAGAGGGTTAAGGGTGGATGTGAATTTTGATTGAGGTAGAATATTTTTTTTGTATGGGATTGATTCTGGGCTTGATGTGTAATCAGTAGTGTATTAATTAGTTTGCAGATGTTCTTCTGTACTTCGATTTTAGGAAGTATTTGCTGACAGTTGGAGAAATTTTGTCTCTTATTAGGAGGTTTCAGTGAATGAGGCGTGGAGTACATGAAATTTATGGGGTGAAATCTGTGCAGTGGAATTATCGAAAACGTGACCTTGACTTGAATACCGCAGTCATAAAATGCGCTTTCATAATCGGGCGAATTTATGTATGCGTAGGGTGTTTCATTTATCTTGATAACCTCAAATACTTTGATTTGTAACGGTGCGAAATAAAGTTTGAGATATATCAGTTTCAAGGATCCATCCAATGAGGTTTCATAAAGTCTCATTTTCCAAAAAATTCCCTCGAAAAGGTTTAGAAAGCTACTTTCCAAACAATCTACTCAAAAACCGGAAAATCTATTCAAAGTCAATTAAAAAACATTTCAAAAACAATTCAAAAACTTTCAGAAAACCTACCGAAAAGCTCCATCCAAATATCAATTCAAATCTTATTAAAAAAACATTTTAAATAATTCAAAAACTTTCAAAAAATTTATCCAAAAGCTCTATCCAAACCTGATTAAAAAAAACATTTTAAAGCCAATTCAAAAACTTTCAGAAAAACTACCCAAAACCACTATCCAGAAATCAATTCAAACTTGATTGAAGAACATTTCAAAACCAATTCAAAAACTTTCAAAAAACCTACCCAGAAGCTCTATCCAAAAATCTATTCAAACCTGATTAAAAAACCATTAGAAACACCCCTCTTTCCAAAAAACCGCCCCGAAAGCATCGAAAAATTCAAAATCCCCGGAAAAAGGTGTCCACGCGTCAGCAACTCTCGCTGCCTGCCATCGATCGCAGCGCGCATCGCGTAGCTGGTCCCCCTTGTTCCTCGCGCGTGCAAAAAGAGCGGTCCGCGGCGTGGGCCAAACATCAAAGAACTTCTTCGCGCAGAAGGACGGGCCGAGATTAAAGCGAGGGAAGCGGGACGAACTTTTCTGGGCCGGCACCGGCGGGGAGAGAGGTTTCGCGTGCGCGGGAGACGACGAGACCGTAAATTCTCGAGGCGAAATCGTCGCGACGTAACGAGCGGACACGACGCGCCGCGTCTCTGTTGACGAGGCCAATAAGGCGGCCGTAAAACTCGGTCGCCTCGTCAAAACAAATCGGCGGGGAACGATAAACCCGGTACGGCAGTCGCGGGGGAAATATATTATTTCTTCCCCGGATTTTTTGCCGAATTCCGCGACGTGTAATTCAGTATTTTCCGGCGGGACTTGCCGGAAAACACGTCGCGGATATCGGGTGGCGGAAAATTTCATCCGCCGCGCGGAAACCGGCGAGGGGAAGACGGCAGATTCGAAGAGAAAGGTGCCCGGTATCGGGCGGTCGTCATAAAACCACGATTATTCGCGTGCGAGCGGCCAATCGCGACGCGAGTGCTTCGCGAGCATCGCGGGAGACGTTCCTCGTGCGACGCGATCGAGTTTTCAGTGAGAGATTCATGGAAAGTTCACTGGGAATCAACTGTTTGAGGAAATATCCCGTTCGAAATGCGCATCGCTGGTAGTCGATCGTAATTTGCTTGGTAATAGACGGTTCTGTTTCGTGGACTCGACGGTTTCGTTGTGAACTGGGGTTGGATTGTGTATGTTCTCACGAGCATCCGTTGGAGTTTGTTGGTTTGATCATTGATGAACTTGGATCAGTATGGAGGTAAGACGGTAGGAGGTATTGAAGGTTTTAGGAATTTGTAAAATGTTTGGAATGTATAAGACTCGTTGGATGAGGCTGGTTCTTGTTTAAGGAGATTGAGACGGTTAGTAGACAGACTTGCTTAAGATCTCTGTGAGATCGTCTAGATGGTGGGGTGTATTAATTAGTAACTGATTGTTCCTTAGGAGAGTTACTTTCCTTTGCTCTAATTACCGTGTGAATTTTATGTTTATAATAGACGCGAAATGTGGAAAGGTAAAAGTTGCGGTAATTAGGTATTACGATAATAAGAATAGTATCGGTTATTGCAACTCGTTGAGATTAGACGAAACGAGTTTCTATTTCATTACTGTTGCTTTAAATTGAATCGAGGAGTATCAAGTTTATAAAGGATCGTATTAATTTTTCCTGCTCGCTCGGGTCGTTAGCTATAAAAGATCGGATCTCCGAAATATTTTCGCTATAAACTCGACAATAATATCGTTATCTCTTTTTACGACGGTTTTCATGGGTCAGCGTTAAAAGTTACCGAGGAGCGTTCGAACAAGGGAAAGTGTGGGAGTTCGGGGATATTAGCGGGCGGGAAGTAATAAAAATTGAACGGCCGTAAAAATTATATAGTTATTCGAAAGTAAGAGACGTCAGCGTAAAAATACTTTCCTTTCTCACCGTGAACCCATCGCAGACCGCGCAAACTCGTCTATCGAGACCGCAAAAACATCTTTGTATTTATCGATCCGTTCTCCGAACAATCAATCAGACTTTCCCTCCGAGGGAAACGGATCGCGACTTCCTTACCCGAAATCAATTAGGGTACATCGAGTTTTATGCTCGCTTCGGGATTACTGGTCGGACTCGATCACGTTTCAAGTGAACATATTCGAAATGTTATTCAATATTTATCTATTTAACACGTTCAGTGCCACGTTATAGTATCTCTAATGAAAATGAAAAATGCTATAACATTTCTTCGATCTTTTATTTTCCTTGTTAGTACAAAATTTGTGTGGAAAATCGAATAAGTTTAGGGTAGTTTCTTTGATTCGTTAAAATATTTGATATTACAACTGGTGCAATATTGGAGCTACAGAGTTCAAAGGGTTAACACGTTCAGTGCACGTGTACCACATGTGGTACACGTTAATTTTTGTAACAAAATATTTTTAAAGGACATGAATAGCTGTATACGTTAAAAAGCACCGAAAACATCAAGAAACGATATCAAAATATATAAAATTAAAAAATTTGAATATAACTTAATATTTTATTTAAAAAATCAATAGAGTTCGTAAGCAAAATATGACCGAAATTTTCGGAGCATTCAACGTGTTGGTCAATGAATGTAAACTTTCAGATTTATCATGAACACAGGAAATAGGTCAATAAATAGACACCACGTTGAATACAACTTTCACTGTTGAAAATTAGAAAAACCTAATTATAAACGCGGAGAGTTAGAAAACTGGAGAATTCAACGATTTCAATAATAGAGAAAAACAGCTCGTGGATAATCTAATCTTAATATGTTCGATAACTAGGCCGTCGACCTTAATTAAGTTCATGAAACACTGAAGAAAGTGTATAGATCACCGACACAGAAGAAAGTATTCCCCTTTTAGAAGGCGATTGAGTTACAGAGTCAATGCCAAAGTAATAAAGGCACAACGAGTAAAACCTCTCTATAGAACATCTCCCGTATTAATCACTCACGTCCTTCCACAATAGATCCATTAATCAGAAATAATCAAGCGACAATGTTCCACAGATTTCAGCCAAAAAACTCTCCAAAAACATCAGAATTAAACGAAAACTCCAGTACTCAAAATAATACGTCAACCCCTTATTTCCACTACATTTACTCAAACAGTCGATTACTCAAAATAATATATTCAATAAAAGTCACTCAAAAACTCAGTAACTCGATATAATAGTTCAATTCCTCATTTCCTTTACAATTACCAGAAAACTCGACGTTTTCCACTACATTTACTCAAACAGTCAACTACTCAAAATAACATATTCCCCGAAAGTTACTCAAAAACTCAGCAACTCGATCCAATAGTTCAATTATCAGAAAACTCGACGTTTAAAGAAGTTTCGCTCGCAACATCCCAATTTCCAATTCGAAATTCCGATCGAACGTCGTCGAACTCCGGCCGATTTCTTTCATTGTTCCCTGAATCGTCGCCCTTCTTCCGCGGTCTGGTGAAAGCTCGCGCGCGGATCGGCCTCGAGCGGACCGTGTCTAACGAGGTATAAAATGACGGTAATAGATCCCGTCGCGATGGCGTTCTTTTTTTCCCCCTGTTCCGCCACGACGACATCGCGTCTGATCGGGTGACGTTCTCCCGTATCAACTTCGTCGGTTTTCCGGCGAAGCTGGATCGCATTCGATCGGCCGGACCCTCGGACCCGTGTTCTGCGTCTCGCGCGTAGAGGAATGCGGGGCTAATTGGTTAACTCTCATCAGACACGATCCAGAATCTTAAAACACCGAGTCAGAGAAAAATATCCCAGTTTTCTTCAAATCTTTGGCTTCCTCAAAACTTTGAAATCTCCAAAAAATCGGCTTTCCTCAGACTTCTGAAATTATAATTCTACTCTGGATTCTACCCTTCACAATCTTATCAATTTTACTTTATATTCCATTCGTGATGACCTCAAATCTCAGAAGATCCAATTCTTTAGGGTCGTTTCTTTCAAGAAATCGAAAGATTCTTGATAACTCGACTGTTTTAGTAGAATCCGATTTTTCCAACTTCTCCGACATTCTGAGACTTCCGCAGACTTCTAATTTTCTAATCGATGTGCTATTTGTCGACAGAGTGGTGCGTCATCAATCGAAACTATAAACGCAGCACTCAGCGGAAATGCGTCGTTGCCCCGCGCCGTGGCGCTATCATTCTCGTCAAAGACGCACAGCACGCGCGAGACCACGGGAACTCGCCGAGATTGTATGCGATTGCGACGCGTCATCCCGGCGACCCAGTTTTTTCCCTCGGAACCCCGCTCCCCCTCCGCCGCCCCGCTTTTTGTCGCGCGCTCACCGTCCTCGCAATTTTTTTCCTCTCCCCTAAAAACCGTGCCACCGGCCGGAATGCCTGAAAAATACCGGGAAACGCGGAAAGCGGATAATATCGGACGGGAAGAACAATGGGGGCTGTAATCATCGTAATTGCTGCGATTATTATCATCCGAGCGCGATACCGCGCCGGCGGTATCTTGCCCAGCGGAGGCTCGACATTCGGATACTGGATTTACGAGCGACGCAACAGCTAGCTCCGCGAAATGGATGTTCGAGAAATCGTTAACGCCGTTCTCGCTGTCGCTACGGTTGGAAAGGCAATTTTTCCAGATGTTACTTTGGCCGGTTCGCCGTATTTTCGTGTGGTCATTTGTTCTGAGCAATTGTTTGAACGGAAAGGAATTTTTAGAAGAGGAATACTTGCGAGATATTCGAGAGATTCTTTGTGTTTCGATGTAGTCATTCGTTTTGTGTAATTTTGTGATCGATAGGAAATTTATTTTTGATAGAATATTTTTAAGAGTTGTTTGGTAGTAAAAAGGAAAGGAAATTGGTTTTATATGGTAGAGCTGAATTTACTCGAATTTATCGCGTTTTATTGGAACTTGAGTATGTAAGTTGAAATTAATAGAGGCATCGGTGATCGTAAAGAGTTCAAGAGTCGAATGTTCGATGGATTTTCTCTCTCGATCGGTGAATAGGGAAAGGAATCTTTGAGGACAAAGGGCGGAAGGGATTTGCGTGCTCGTAATCTACCTGGGAGGAGATTAAATTTCTTATTTTTCGGATACAAAGGAGCGCTTGACTCCTCTTGGCTCGTTTGGAGAACGGATTTTCGTCTTACGAGGCCTTTGTTCGGTAGTCGGCATTGGATAAATACTTTATATGGATCACAACGATTTACTTCCGCTCGGGAAAATGAAACTTACTGATTGCTGGGAAGGTAGATATTCTAGTCGTAAATGCATCTCCATGGAATGAGTAATTTCACCAACAAAAATCATATTCCATGCGCAAGGTGTTCCCATTTACCTTCAATTAACAGGAACATCTCAATAGTCGCTATCAATTGAAACAGTTGAATTTATTACGTTACTACACACCTGTTTTAAATAAAACTAATAATTAAATATCACGTTCTATAGTTTTACTGTGTCAAATCAGGTAGTGACTGAGAGATTAAAATTCGAATCTCAAACTTATTCTAATTTTTATAATTGGAAGTTGGTCACTCTAACTGCTCGGTAGTTTGTCTGAAATATTACGAGCCCAATAGAATCATCTAGCCCTTTTTTATCCCAACACTTCAATATTCAATATTGAATATCAAATTTTATAGTTCTACTACTAAATCAAGTGGCAACAGATTCACCTCTTGAGTGCGAAGGGTTAATAGTACCAAATAAATAGTACCAAGGGGTCGACGGTTAAGGTACACGTGTATCATCCCGAAATCTGGCGAGCATCATCGGCGAGCAACAGAAAGTCATTGGTTCGGTCGCGGGAGGTCGCGGTCTCTCGTGGCAGCGTCGAGCAAGAGGGTCGCGGCGCGGACGGGTCGATGGACGGCGGGCGGTACGTGGGCGTCGCGACGCCGGCGCCGGTACGAAGCTCACAGGTGGTCGCCATGCAGTCTGGCCGTGTTTCGTGTCGAGTGCCGCGGCAGCACCTCGTCGTGCCGGTTTTTCGAGGTCCACGACCGACCGACCGTGCGGCCGGCCGGCCGAATCGATCCGCGCGCTGCCCGTCGCCACCGCCACCGCCGCCGCCACCGCCGCCGCCGCTTCCTGCTTCCGATTGTTGTGACGCCGCGTGCCGACCCGGTGAAACCGGGAACCTTGCCGTTCCGTCGTCCACGACGCAGCCAGGACTCCACGACGCCGTAAGCCGCCCTCTTTCGACCTTAGACAAGCTTCTCCACATTGCCACCCCGTCCTCTTCCCGCCCCTTTACGCGGCAGACACGCTTTATGGCCACGCGAAGGAACCTTGGGATGGGGCAACGTGGTCTTGAGAATGGATACTTATGAGGGGAGGTTGGAAAGAGGTTATCTGGAGGCTGGGGACTGTGTAGTATGGACTGTTGAAGGTGTTTCTGTTGGTTTGACGGTGTTGATGGGGTTTTTGTGGTATTTTTGGTGGAAATTTGAGGATACGTTGTTTTGGGGTGGATAGTTATGAGAAAAGGTTAAGAAGAGGTTATCTGGAGGATGGGGAACGTGTAGGATAGACTGTTGAAGGTGTTTCTATTGGTCTGAGAGTGTTGATGGTGTTTTTATGGTATTTTTGATGGAAATTAGATGATGCTATGTTGTTTTGGGGTGGATAGTTATGAGAGAAGGTTGAGAAGAAATTACTGAAAGGTGGAGTTTACATACGATAGATCATTGATACGATGTGTACAATATTTTCTGAAATCTGAGTATTTTGAAAAATCCTAGCAACCTTTCTAAGAATGCATGAAAGAAGGGATAATTGGAAACTACCTAGAGTCGATTCTCTTTACGAATTGCTGAAGAGATTCTCAGTTCATTAGTACAAGTAAAATTTACATGGTACATTTTCGCAAAATATTGCTGCTTGTAGATTTCAGAATTGAGGAAGATCTGTACATGAAGAACTTCGTCAAAGGGTGCGCCCTAACCTATTCTCACTCCAACCTCAATAATGTTAAATTCCCATTGGTTTCAGTACAAGAAAGCAAATTCCCTATTAACACTAACATCTACATATAAAATAAAATACATCATAAAATCATCGAGTAAGTCATCAATTCTTGTCATACACAATAAAAGAGTAAATTACATAAACAAAGGAGCAAGATGTCATTCATAAAGAATATTAAACATTACATCACTATCAACAAACGATGTAAATACACGACGAGTTCCATTCTCGACGAAAAGTCGCAGAATATTTCTCGCGAGATGTTTTCGGCAATGCCGGCCGAGCGGAGCCCTATCGATCAGATTCGGGAGAACGAGGCCGGGCGGAGCCGGCGCGATGAAGCCGGGTGTGTTTTCGGTCCCGAAGCCCCTCGTACTATCTACGAGCGCACGTCCTCGTGAGTCCTGCCCATTGAGACCTTTTCCTACGATACGTGTTGCTCCGGTGACATCACGCGACTCCTATGCATGCGACCGACCGCTCGGCTTCCCGGGTGAACGAACTCCGCGCTACTTAACTTTGTATGAGACTCGCCTTGAATTATCATGGGAGACCTCGGACCTGAAGAATCCTTGCACTAGACCCAGTATCCTATTTCCTGACCCTCCCCTCTGGAAGTTGCCGGCTTGGAAATGGACATGCGAACAAGTTTAAGAAGACTCATCCCTTTTGGGAAAGCTGCTGTGCTTTTCAAACTTGGACGTACGTTGGAAGTAGAATGGGCTGGGCCTAGGTCAGATTTCGAGTGGATTTTTATAGCTTGAGAAACTGGGCTAGCTCTGGAGTGGTTATAGATTTTGGGTTGCATTACACACGATTCTTCACCTGATTAGAGAAGTAAATTAATTTATAGAATATTGTGGAATGTTAATTTGGAAATATAAGAAAACTATGTTTGAATCATGTCTGACCCATGTGATACTTGAATTTGAATTGAACACTAGGTTAGGCACAAGCTGTGTTTTTCAAACTTGGACGTACGTTGGAAGTAGAATGGGTTGGGCCTAGGTCAGACTTCGAGTTGATTTTTATAGCTTGAGAAACTGGGTTAGCTCTGTTAATTTTATATATAAATTAATTTATAGAATGCTAATTTAGAAATCTAGAAATCTACATTTAGAAATCTAAGAAAACTATGAGTCACGTCTCAAGATGCAAATCAATCTAAAATATATAAATCAATCATTTTAAAATCCAGCAGAATAAGCAAAATTCAGACCCTTCAATCCAAACAACCAACACATCAAAATTCTCAAATCGAATTTTCTAAGTGTACTCTCAGAAGCATCCACAGAATTCAGCAGCAACCACCCAGGTTCACTCAATAAACGAGCCAACGTCCATCGAAGTCGATCGTGCGTCGGAGCAGCTTCCGAATTCGTTAATAGATAAACTGTTGCCGGTTTATTGGGCCAAACAAAGAGTGCTCATAGCGGCGAGGAGGGTCGGCCGGGATTCCGATGAACGTCGATACTCGGCGGGCGTAGTTAAAAATTTGCCCGGCCATTGGAACCGCAGGACTCCCGAAGCCCGGCTCGGTGTTTCGCGGCGGGCCGTGGTTCGTTTTTAATTACGTGCCCACTTTGTTCCACTCGACGGACGGCCGGCGAGTTCCTCGGCAGCCGCGGCGCCGCGGCGCGCCGCGCGTTCTCCCAGTTGCGCGCGGCGTCGGCCGGGATCGAACAACGGAACTTTCACTCGCGATTCGTTACCGGTGCAATATCGGGGATTAAAACGAACGACGAACGGATACGGCTGACACATTTTCGCCCGATGTTTAAGTCCAAATTTAATGAGTGCGCTCGGAACCGGGCCGGCTTTCGCGGAACGACGAGAATACCGCTCGTCCCCGTTCTTTTTTTGCGCGACGCGGGAAACTGGCGGATTCGGGGCTCCCGGCAGGAAACATAAAAATTGTGCAACGATCGAGGAGCATTGATTGTCTTCCTGTGAAAGTGTGCCGGCGGATTCGAGTCGGAGTAACGGGACCTGCTCGTTTGGGACACTAGTAAATTGGAGTTTATCGACGGGTTTGCGGGAAATGATCGGGGGATCTCGGGTATTCGAAGATTTGAGCATTCGAATGTTCTCTAATTCTTCTCTGATTGTACATATTAACCCTTTGCACTCCGAGCTATTTTCAATATAACCTTTCAGCAACTCCGAGTCAGTTTTAATGTGAACTATCAGCTACGAGCTCTGTAAAAGATTTAAGACCCTGCTTTGTCATTAAAATAGCGCGTATACATTTTAAAGTTAAATTTGACTGAAAATGAAGTTATAAACTTATCTTACAATGTCGCCGCAGTGGCACAACAGAGTGCAAAGGGTTAAAACAATAGCAGTGACGATCAAATCATTTTTGCCGTATACGAGGCATTGCAGGTAAAAGTGACATGCCGCGATACCGCGAAAATTATTTTTACCACAGCTCTTGTAATATTTACAATGAACGTTGAGTATCGTGCCAGCTCATTCCGTGAATTTCTTCCTTGTTACGATATTTCCTGTCGTTAATTAAACTTGAAATACTTCAACCACGCTAAACATTTCGCCAAATATTTCAACGTCCAAAACGAGATCATCAAAGTAGACGCTAATACTTCCAAACGAAAGACAAAACAATCCCAAGAACAAAGCCCTTATTCAAAACCTCCGGGGCCACTGAAACCGCGACCGCGAGCAGCCGCCGCCGAATCCTCGAGCGCCGCTTCCCGATCCGCGTTCTAAAAAAAGGTGCACGAGCGGCGGTAGCTCGCGAGGTAAACCACGGGCTCAGTCAGCCCGGAACTGTGTCACGACGAGGTAAATGGCGTCCGGGATCCGGGAGCATGAAGTAACACTCGGCCGCATTAAAATCACCGGCGCCGGATGTTCCGGGGGAGCGACCCGATTCGTTATAAATCGGCGAATCGCCGTGGACTCGGAAGCCGGCGGCGACGGGACGGCCTACAGGAGTCGCGGATAAAAACGCTTATCATCCCGGGGCAACGATCTCCGCCGGAGGAGCTCGGTCGAGCCCGCGACCGTGCGCCGCGGATGGGAACTCCGCGTCGATTTGCAAAATTGAATCGAGTTGTCCTTATTCCCGAGGCTGGTTCCGCCGGCGACGGAGAAGCGGCGGAGGAGGCTGCGCGGGAAGAGGGCGCGGAGGACGCTCGAGTCACGAGACAAAACGTTGAAAAGAAATCAGCGGCGAACCGGAACGCGGAAGAATATTAATAAACGACCGAGGGAGCGGGGGCGGCGAGGAGGGAAGAGACGTCGAGACTCGCTCGGAGAGGCTTCGCGGTTCGCAAACATTTCAAATGCTAATTCTAGGATGGCTGCCGGATAGAAGGCGCACGAAGGAAGAAATTAATTAGGCGGTCGGATCGAGGAGGGGGCGGTGCTCGCGACCGATTTCAGAATTCTTTGAAGGGACCCCCCGCGCGGAGGGGGGGCACGGTAATTGGCGACGTTTCTAGAATTCCAGTGCACAATAATCGGCGGATCGAGGCACGACAATGCTGTCTCGATGCCGGCTTCAGAATCGGGAATCTATTAGCCGCGCTGTCGATCGATCGATAAGGCAAGTTTTCTTTGTAGGGGACTCTGCGAGCCGGCTCTGCGAGCTAGCTCTGCGAGCGGGCTGTGCGAGGGACCGCGCGCGGTTGGAGTTTGTTACAGTTTCCGGTCTTCGGGGGAAGGAAATCGGTGGCCGGTGACCGAAATAACATGAAAGGCACGATGAAAGGAACGCCATAATCGCGGACGCATTTGGAATCTTTGAACCGTGCGCGATCACAATTAAACGCGTTCGTACGGCCGGCCGGTGGGCCTGGAATGCGAGCGATGAGTTTTCGATCTCTCGGCTCGATTATCGATCGATCGGACGCCGGCCGGGGCGGAATTATTGCGGAGCGGCCTGATTGTTTTGTACGCTCGGACCGCCGTCGGTTTCGAGTTATTGATTTTTTGTTGTTCTTGTGGGAATGGAAGTAATTATAGATGCGAACGTGTGTTAAAACTGCAGGTCACCTATAGTAACACAAACACTGAGGTTCATGTGTGAAGTGCTTGACATTTGAGGAAACCAATCTCGAACAGCATCGATTATAACACAGAAGGACAATGAAATACATAAACATTCCCTAGTGGTGTCCGAAATCCCCATCAACGAACAATTCCACTGCAACGGTGAACCATAACCTCCCGAAGCATCGGGACTCCGACACACAAAAGTCCAAGGAACTTCCGACCAGCCCTCGATCTTCCACCCAAGAGACTCGATCTCCTGTACGACTCGATAGGAACAAGCCCTAAAGCGCTAAATCATCCACCGCAACAGCTCGCGCCCATCAGAACTGTAGAAAGGGAAACCCAGTGGAAAAGCATAGAATCCCGCGTTCGTCGGCGCGGGAGACAAAGGGCGTTAGGAAAAAGCCAGATGCCCATCTCGCACGCGAATTGTGTAGGCCTGAAAGGCGACAAGCTAGTAAATTAAGTTCCCTATCCAGGTTCCATTAGCAGCGGCGGATCGATATAAGAGGGAGAAGGTGCGACAGAGGACGCGGAAGGGCGGAGAGGGTGGCCGAGCTAGAAGGGCTGCGAGGGGCGGCGGGAGGGGGCGGATGGGCACGCTGACAAGGCGAGATCGCTAACAGCGATCGGGTGAATCGCGCGGAATGGCCGGCCGCGGGACGCTCGGCGTCCGGTGAACGACGCCGGGACATCGGCGTCGACGCGGTCGTCGGGCTCGCGAGCGAGCAAGCGTGGTTCGGCGGCGGCCGACGCGGGTAGGGGTACCGGGCGCGAGCGAGACGGGCTGAGAGAGAGCCAAGGCGGCGTGGGAAGAGGTGGCTGGCAAGCTGGCTGGCAGGCAGGCGAGCGAGCGAGCGAGCGAGCCGGCTGCCGGGCAGGTAGGGGGCACACGGATGGCAAAAGGCAGAAATAATTCCACATTTGCCGTGAGAGAGCTGGCTCGCACGTGTCGCACGTCACGGGCCCGCCGCCGCCGCCACACGTGCCGCGCGCACGCGTCCGCTCGCGCTTCTTCGGTCGTCTGGCACGTGAACCGGACCAGCTTTCGCGCGCTCCTGGAACCGGCGGATCGGAACTGAATAACAACTCGGCGACAGGTAGAGGGAATCGGGGGACCAGTGATATAGAGAAGACAGGTAACAGGAAGATAGAATGAAAGAGGACTGAGGGACTAGTTGAAAGAGAAACGAGAATTGGAAACGTAGATGAGAGGTGGATGAAGAGAAACAGTTGACCTGCAGAAGTTGGAATATCAGGACGGTAAGATGTAGAAAATAAGAGGATAACGAGAGATCAACAGGACGAGGATCGAAGGGAATTGGAGAGTTGTCTGGAGCACGGAAGATAGGAGATAGAGGATCGACAAGACGGTGGATAAAAAGGAAGGAAGTGGTGGCAACGCGCGGGGAGTGTGAGGGGTGTGTGCATCGCGGCGAACGAACGAGGGGTAGGGGGCTAGAAGCGGGATAGGGGGAGGTAGATGGTAGGAGGAGGAGGAGGAGGAGGAGGAGGCCAAGGGGAGGAGAGACACAGTGGTGATAGCCGGCTTCCCAGGATCCGTGATTAAAGCCTGCTACGCCGACGAGCCACGCGGATTCCTTCCGAAATATATAGCCGGGCGATGTGCAAGAATAGGAGGCAGCCGGGACGGCTCGCGAGCAACAACGCGTCTCTCCAGAGACCGAATGGAACGTGAGCTCGCAGTGAGCACCGCGACGCCGCGGCGTCACCCGGACCCGCGTTCGGATAGGTCAGTTATCGCGGAACAAACTAGCTGCCGGCGGGTTCGCGTTAGAATCCTGTATCAGCCTTTCTCGCACACAGGTAACCATTGGATTTTGGGAATTAACTTTCTCTCTCTCTCTCTCTCTCTCTCTGTGCACACCTTATCTTCTTTTCCTGTTTCACTGTTTCTGGTTTGTTCACCGTTGTTGTTGTTGTTGTTGTTATTGTTGTTGTTGTGATTGTTGTTGGTGTTTGATTAGTAGTTGATCCTACAAGCATCTTCACGTACAGTTCTCTTCCGGACTTCTAGCTGTTTGTAGACTTGGGTAGAAAGCGAGTTTTGAACTGGAGTGATTGGAATATTTTCGTATCCGTGAGGTTTGGCTACTGATCCTTCGTGTTTAAATCGATAGCGACTGAAGAGATATATCTTGAAATCTTTGAGCTTGATATCAATGTTCTGTCGATCTTCTCAACTCAGTGAATCTAATCCCTCATCGATGTGTAATAGATATCTCGACAAAGTGCTTCCAAATACCAAAAACAGAAACCACAAATCTACCTCAACGATCTTAAAAATAATCAAGTTTCCTGTAATCATAGCGATTCATGTAACAACCTATTAAACATTCATCCCCGTATCAACCTGAAACGATCGTTTCCCCGCGAATTACCATTGAAAAGAAGCTCATCAACCCCGCCCGTAAATAGAGCGGATATCGAGAAACCTATTAATAGCATTTCACTAGATAAAGCGTTAATTACGAGACAAACGAACGTCCTGTTGCTCGGCCACGCTTCCTCTCGCCCGTTCCATCCCCTTCCTCATCGGCCGGCGCGATTATTCCGTTGAACCGGGTCCTGCACTTGTTGAATTCACCCTCGCGCTACTCGCCGGCGCGTTCAAAGTAGTTCGTGCTCGCGAACTCGTCACGCCACCCCTTCGGAACCCCTCCCAGAATCCACCACCGGCGCGTCTTGTATTTACGATTATTCCTTTCCTCCATTTATCCCGCGATTCGCGATAAAAATAATGCGGCCGCCGCCCGCCCTCCCCCCTTTCACGGCGTTCCCTTCGCGCTCCCTTTTGTCCCGTTCGCAAGACGCGTGTATTTACGTAGCGGCGGGTCGCCGGCAACCCTCCGTCACGCTTTTCTTGTCCCCGGCCGCTTCTTCTCGATGGCGAACACAACGCTGCCGCGGAGATAGGTCAGTAACTACGTTCCACCTCTGTGCGCCCTTTTAGATCGTCGCTGCGAACTTTGTCCTCGCACTTACTTCCCTTTCGACTGTAATTTCCTGTGACGCGCGGCGAAATCTCGCGAGCGTCGCCCTGGCAACCAGAAATAGAGAACGCGGTGGATCCTCGGCGACGGAAAATTGGGAAATGCCTTCTTCTCCGTCGAATTTCGTGGTAAACGCGTATTATTCCATTCGAGGGTTTTTTTATTGTAGTTCTGGGGAATTTTTAACGAGTTAAGTGGAATTTAGTTTGAAAAATCTCTCACTGTGCAATAAAATCAAATAATGAAGTATATACTCGTTAAATGCAGGACAAATGTACTTAAAATATATCCTAACGAGAAACTACAGCGAAACGAAGAATTACGTTTGTCTCAAAAAATAAGTAATCCATCGTTAAAAAAGTTAAAAAAGAGAACTGTGAGATAAGAGGAACATTGGAAGAATTAAGTTTAGGTATCGATTAAGTTCAAAAATTATTCAAACTATAGATAAATCGTAGATAAAGGTTAACATAGAAAATTTTCTGGTTGTCTGTTTCTTCAGATTGTTTTCTGAAATTCTGAACACTCAAAACATCTACAAGCATAGGTTACTTTATACGAAGAAAATTCGGAGATAAAATGTCAACGTTTAATATTCGGAAAATCAGATTTCAAATTTCCAGCGATGTTGAATGTATAGAAATCAGTGTTTTCTACAAGCTTCGATTTGGCACAGTAGACTTTAAACTTTAGCAGACGCTGCGACCGCGCAAATAACCGCACTACACTTCTCGTCGACAAAGCGAGCAATAAAACGCGATTCTCCAAATAAAAAGGCCTCTCGTTAGTCGCCATTTTACGGCGCGGGTTTAATAAAACGCGCGCCATTGTTGCGCCCTCGAGTAAATCCGCCGTGGAAAAGCGAGGCGAAGCCTTCCGCGAACGTCCCGCAGGAAATTACCGTCGCCGTTTAAGATTCAGAAACGCGCTACCGAGAAACCCGAGACGACCGGTGACGAAATCGCGCGCGCGTTTCGCCGAATCGGCGTTAATCCTTTTGCATCCGAACTACAATCGAACTAACATACTGAAATCGGAGATTTTTTGCTTCTTACTGTCATGTAGCATATAATATCAATTAAAAGAAAATAAATATAAATAAAGATAACACGTGGTTACTGATTTCTTATCTATATTCACGTCGATTATAAATGAAGCGAAAATATTTTTTACTGCTATATGCTTCTTTCAAAATTTACTTCTGCTACTTATCATGTTAAGCGTATTTCTTTTTTGTAAGTAGTCAACAATAATATTGATAATACTGAAAAGTGTCATTACTGTGATATAGCTAGCCATTTCCTCTTGAAAAATTCGCACTTACTTCCCACAAATATCCTTCGTTATTTATATATTTTGATTTTAATGTTTAATATTCCCCGTTATTATTAACTTTCGCACTCGAGAGATGACTCTCAGTCACCACATGACTCGACACAACAAAACCATGAAGTTGAATATTTAATATTTCAAATTAAAGTTCGCATTGCTACGTGAAATATTCAAATAAAACACCTCTGTCGATTAATTTATCTATGAATTATCCTTAAACTAGTTTCAAACAACACGACCTATATCTCGTCAGAAAATGTTGAATATCTCCATTGAAAAACTCTCGAGTGCAAAGGTTAACGAATCACAGAACTTCCAAACGCGTACGCTATCTGCTACTGAAATTCGAAGTATCACACGTCGCAAGCCGTGCATTATTCCGCGTTTAGTAACGCGAGGCAGTCTTTTGTTACGGATAATTCCGCTCGCGTTAAATCCGAGGCAGAAGCAGGAACGAGCGCAAATCGTTCGGAAAATAAGGCGTTCGCCCGCGGCTGTAAAGCCCGGCTCGTAACCGTAATTTATTCCGCGACAGCCTGCAAACATTTACACGCGGCGACGCCGATGAACCGTCAGTCGCTCGTCGATTGTTCCTCTCGACGCCGGAGGATCCCGGCCCGACTTTTCCGTCGACGTTGCTTCCCCCGTGAATCGTAATACCCGTTATTGACAACGCTTCTTCGCCTGTAACGTCTAAAAATAAGACCGCGCCGAGTTTCCTGCTGGTCACTGGTGCGACGCTGCATTCGGAGAGCAGGAACTGCGGACGCGGAATTTCAAGAGATCTGTTGGCTGATGACGAATCCTCGCGTACTGATTTTAGAATTATACAATTTCCATCGTTCCACTTATTTAAGTACCGTGTGAGTTGAAATTTTGACCATTAACACTTTGACTGCCACGTCACCCGAATTCGACATAATTTTTTACATAAACTCAAACATTAATTTTCTCGGTGACGTTTCGAACGAACCGAATTTTGTTGTATGTACGAGATATAAGAGGGACAACAGTCGTTATGAAGAATCTTGACTTTTTAGTTTCTACTTTATTAAGAAAATTATTTTCACTACATAGGTGTTCAGTGTTTATTTGGCAGTCAACGTGTTAAGTGTTTACTTTATCGCTGGGGTGTCAAACAAGAATTTTCTGGAATTTTGAATATCAGTGATCAATAATTGTTTTTCATGTCGATAAATTCAATGTTTATGGAAAATATTTATAATCAATTGAAATATAGTTGAAAACAAGTTTTTTTCTACTTGAACCGGAGGAAGTTCAATTGTCCAGGGAACAGGCATCGCGTGATCGATCCCCCATGATTCCCAGCGTGCGGTAGACAGAAATTGATAGTATTAAATTAATTTGCGCATTTCTATGGCGAGAAGCGGCGAAAACAGAGGGTACATGTCTGAGTGAATTGAAAAGCGAGGGTTATCGAAAGTTTCCTACGTGAAGGCGGACATTTTGGGTGGTTGTACGCGGGATCCGCGTGACCGGTCCGTTTTAAACCGCCATAATTCCACGCCGGGAACACCTATTTGCCAAGGAGACACGCCGCGGCGCCCCGTAACTCGGTTGGATTATTTATTATTCGCGGCGGTGTCATCGGTTCCCCCGCGCGCTGTTATAAATAACCGTCGCCGTTAACTTCACGCGCAACGGCGCTCCTCCGATGATCGATAATTTTTCCCTTGTGGAAACGTTGCCGCAACAACCGTAAGGTAAATATAGAACAATGGGAATTCGAGGTGCATTGGCTCTGTTGCGTTGCTATTTAAAACGTGTCATCGGTGTTTTTTGCTCCTTCGAGTTCTCCTCGCGTTCAATTCTATCGTAAACATTTTTGCACGGTTATCGGACACCTGAAAAAGACTGAATTCGCGGCTCGATATTCCCTTTGTTGACCTGTTTCTATCATTAGAGCAAACATCCACTGTTTTTGCTGCGTGTGTGCTTCTGCATTGCTAGAATACGTACAAACGATCGAATAACAAGGACGCGAGTAAATAATTCCATTTCAAAATAAATCTCTGTGTATCGAATTTATTTGGAATTAACTGATTCAACGAAGTTATATTTCCGGGAGGTTCGATAAACGTGAATACCTGCTGTTTTTAACTATGTGCGGGATATTTCGATTTTGATATGAATGCTATCGGAAAGTGGAGATCGTTGATCGAAGGTTCTTAATCTTCACGCAACTTTATTATTGATGATTTTACAAAAGAATAAAGCAACTTGTAGATTCCTAAATCTCCATTTATTCTGAATATCAACTATCAACACAGAGGTAACCGATATCTTTAACTTCAAATAGCTTTACAATTCAAATCTTCATTAATCTTCAACTCTTCCCACTTCAAACATCAACTATCAATACAAATATAAATAATATTTAATTCTAAAGAATTCCTACAACTTCAAACAGCTCTACAAAATCCATTATCTCCTATTCTGCATCCTCTACAATTGAATAATTAACAATCGACACAAAACAAATCACCCTTCAACTCCAAAAAATTTTCCACGTCACACCAAACATCAACTACCAATAAAAATATAAATAATATTTAATTCTAAAGAATTCCTACTACTTCAAACACCTCTATAAAATCCATTATCTCCTATTCCATATCCTCTACACTCGAATGATTAACAATCGACACAAAACAAACCTCTCTTCACCTCCAAAAAATCAACTCCCATGACGTCGATATTCATCAGCGTCCGTTCCGAATCCCTGAAAGCGGCGAATTCGTCATTACGAGCCTAGGGGTCGGGGTAAAAGTCGGAATTCGGTGCACGATACACATCCGTGCCGCTTGAAATGGGTTCAAACAGCAGCGGCGGGTCACCTTTCGAAATCGAGTGTTCGAGCGACCCAGTTAATCACACACGATACTGAATGACAATCGACACCCTTCCGTGAAAACGAGATAACCGGGGAAATCTGATTCGCCGACTGCTCGTTACGGTGAAAAACGTCCGACAAGCCGGTCTCTTACGTAAACCCACTCCACTCCCGCTAATTACTCCGGGCTGCGTCGAATGACCTATTTAGCCATTTAGCTCCCGCGTTCGAGAATCGATCGGGCATCTCGCCGGGACACGACGCGCACCCGCCGGTCCCGTGTCCATGAAACGGCGATCCGAGCAATGGGGCAGCGATGAAAAATTTATTCCCAATCGATCCCCCACCAGCTCACTTCACTCTATTTACTCGCCGTTCGGTTTTCATTGGCTTCTCCGCTGACCCAATTCTATAATACGTTCCGCTGGACGTTTATTACCGGCCGGATCAAACATTAAACTGCCCCGAGACCTTTTTATTTTGATCCCCCGTTTTCGCCGGTTTCCACGGCGCCTCGGACAACTCTCCGTTTGCTTTTCTTGTGCGTTGTTTGATTTAGAATTAATTGACGCTGGGAACACCTTACGCTAACTAGTAAGATTTCACTGTTCCGTATAGATTAAACGTGGATGTAAAGTTTAGAACGTTTAGAATGTAGTATACAATTTAACCTTATATATTAATATGAAGTATAATTTAAGTTTCAGTACTGAGCAGCGCTATAGCGCTCTTCTTGCGTTGTGCCAAAATTGGAGAGCGCGGAGGCGCTTCTGTTTATCAGTGTCAATTATAATTCTTTTACTATGTTCTTCGAGAAATGAATCAAAGTAAATTTATTCGAACAAATGTTATTTTTTGATATTTTTTGTAATAACACAATATTGTGATCTCATTAGATAATCAATCCCGCATTTTTGGTAAATATCAAAAGTTGTTTAGCATCCAAACGGTTAATATCGTTTCTTTGAACACATGGTTTCATAAGGGAAATGTTTTATTATATATTCTTTAACTGAACGATTCAATAATTTGATATATTATTTTCGATTGGATTCCAATTAGCTTTAAATTGAGACTCCTCGTAGTTTCGGATAATATCCGAAAGCGGCAATCTCTGCAACAGCGATCTGCTTGTACATTTATTCATTTCAGTAATTATTCTCTATTATAAATTCCTCCGTTAGCTCGAAGCGGAAGGTTCATCCCGTCGGAAAATAAATGAAGGAAGCCGTTGCAGATCGAAATTATTGAAGCGGGCTCTCTCGGCGGGACTCTTTTGTTTGTTTCTCTCGCGCTCGAGTGAATTCCCTAAGGAGATACGGGCATACACGGGCAGACAAACCGCGTCAGGAATTCATCAACGGTTCCCGTGGGCGTCTGCTCTTTGGTTCAATGTCAATCAATCGATCGGAAGCTACGCGAGAGTCCGTCTGGACAGTAGTTTTTGCTAGCCGCCGCCGCGGAAGATAGACGCGCGACGCATTTAGCTCGCCGGCTGCATTCAGACGTCGCTAAACGTGTTTAGTCTGCGGACAGAACATGTGTAATCGGTCAATCGGAACACATCGCGGGCGCCATTATGGAGCGCCGACTGACGCAACGGAAGTTCGCCGTCCATTCCACTTCGCCGTGGAAAATTTTGAGAATCGATCGATCGATGGACCTTCGAGCGGATATAATTTCGAGCAATTTCGTGGATCATTCGATCGACGGTTTAATCGTGGGTTCGTTAAACGTTGCGAGCTTCTCGAAATTGCAAGGTGGATTGAAGGGTAGTCATAGAAACACGATACGGTGTGTAAGAACAACAAGTCCGCGGAACAAACGCCGATAGAGGAAGAGCAAATGCAAGTGGAAGCAGTCAATGATGGTTAGACACGCGAGACAGGCGGTAGCCCACAATAGAAAACGTTCTCTTCGCTGAAAGCTGAAATTGTTCGAACGCTGAAACTCTTAACCTCTACCTTTTCGGAATGGAAACTTCGTTGTATTGTGCTTGCACTTAGCTTCGTTAGTATTACAGGAAATTAACCGAAGTTCAGTACGCGACACTAACTCTTTGTAAATCTGTACTTGAAACTTCTAAATTCCGTTGCAAAAGTTCAATAGTTAATGTCAAATCTGCCAAAGCTCTGTATCTTCAATCATCAACCTTTCGACACAAGAGAAAATCAATAAATTAAACCCATAAAACACAATACTTCTCGCCATCAAATCAAACCCACAAACTACACATTCTCCTTCTCTTAAACATTTCTATTCATCATCAATTGTCTTACGAATTAAAATCCTTTCCGAATCATTTCAAAACTCCAGTCCTCTACCAACGACACCGTTAAAACTCAATACTTCCCCCCATCAAACTACACGTTCTCCTATTGAACATTTTAATCCAACGTCAATTGTCTTACAAATTACAATCCTTTCCAAGTCATCTCGAAGCTCCAGTCCACCGACGAAACCGTTAAAACCCAATACTCCTCCCCATAAAATCAAACCCACAAACAACACATTCTCCTATGGAACATTTTAATCCAACATCAATTATCTTACGAATTACAATCCTTTCCAAGTCATCTCAAAACTCCAGTCCACCAACAAAACCATCAAAACCCAATACTCCTCCCCATAAAATCAAACCCACAAACCAGCACCTCCACGAAAGCATCGAGAACTGCGCAGCACCCAGTATACCCGCCTCGCGATTAAGTCGCTATCGCGGACACGTGAAGCGGTCCGTCCGCGTCGGACAAAGCAAACAAGAAGGCGACCGCGCCAACCCAGATTCCCCCGTCGATCGTCGTTACAAATATTTCCTGTTCTAATCGGCGCGATCGCTCGGAGTCCCGGTCCAGCTGGCCAGCCAGCCGGGTTCTCATCGGCCGGGAGTAGCGGCGTCGCTGGTCCACCGTAAAAAGAAGCCCGAGCGGTCTTCTGGCGGCTCCCGTTCGCTTTCCCGTCCCGTCGATCGCGCCGGGTTCCGCGAACCGCGAACAGCGGCGGCGGCAGCGGCAGCGGGAAGATGAACACGCACGTGACTTAGCGGTCCCGCTCGGCCGTACCGCCATGTTTGGCGATCTCTGCTATGGGGAGAGAGCTAGCCGCCGACGATCGGACTTCCCCTTGAACCAGTGTCGATCCGATCGCGTTTACGTCGCGAGATCGGTCCCGCGATCTCGCGAGATCCTCCGCGACGAGGATCCTCTCCGTCGGTTTTAGGCATTCCGCTGTTTTTATGGGTTAACGGAGTCCGAGCCGCGGACGGTATGATGCCTAGTAAGTTTAGAGGATCGGCTGCGGTGAATCTCTTTGTATACGTTTTCGTCTTACTTCTAGATCGGTATTTCAGTGCGGTGTTAAGGAGTGAATTGGATTACACTTTACTATGGTTCGTTATGGTTTTCAGTTTTTGATGGAGCGGTGACGGTGGAGTGGAGGTTCTGAAAGAGATTCTAGGGAGTCTTGGAATGTAGTTACTTTGTGGAACATAGTAGTTTGCGCTTTCGTTTTATGCAATGCTGAGCAAAAGGGGAATTATAAGTTTGAGAGCTATAATATTCTTCTGTAGCGAAAGTGTTCATCAAGATGAACCAGTATTTAATCGTTACCAGTAATTGATCCTCGATAAATAGTTCACAAGATTTCCTCAACACTAAGCGTACCAGTTAAATGACTTATAACGTTTTCTTTTGTTCATTGAATTTTATATCAATTCCTATTGTTTCTTTCCTTCCTTTCGTTTCTGTTTTCACTAAGAAAAATTCACCGTCTAATTTGTTTATCCTTTGTAGCGAGTTATTTGACTAATCTATGGTATGGCTAGCGTTGATTCCTATTGAATTCCTATTGTTTCTTTCCTCTCGTTTCTGTTTCTACTAAGAAAAATTCACCGTCTAATTTGTTCATCCTTTGTAGCGAGTTATTTGACTAGTCCACGGTATGGCCAGCGTTGATATCGACATGTTCGCGAGTTTCCCTCGGAAATCCGTAGAACAACGGTGCTCCGTCGAAAACGAGGATGTAGCGAAGTAGAAAGGGTGTGGCAGCCGAGCGTTCGCAACGGAAAAGCTAGTGTTCGCCGCGATAAGAGAGAGAACCGTGTCGAAGAACTATAGCGGCGAGCACGGGTACGCGTTCGATGAAGCTTAACGACGCGAAAAGATTGTAATCCCAGGGGGTGGGGGGTTGGATTGGTGCACGGAAGGCTTCCTCCGTTGTTCGATTCGATTGTCCCGAACACGGTGACCAAGTAGCCGGCTGCTCGATCTCGAGAGCATCGATCGCGCTGAATCTCCGTGGCGGAAAGGACGGACGAGTCGACCGGTGGTTCGATGCATTATTCACGAGCCGTGATTAGACTTATCATTCGCGAGAGGCTGCCGCGACACAGGATGCTTCTCTGCCTTATTCATCCTCGAACTTGCAAAGCGACCGAGGGAATAATTAGAGGAATCCGTAGTAATGGATTAATTAACGAAAGTCGTTTTTAAACGCGACAGAGGCGACCGGGATCGTCTTCCTTTGGACAGTAAAGAAACAATCCTGGAGTATTTCTTGTGCAAATAGGAGATGAGAAGTATAATCTGTGATGACAAACATTGACGGGATTTCTATGGGATTTACCCTGTGATCCGATTCGCCTTGTACCCAGTATGTACAATAATTCGACGCTAACTACCGAGTAATCGAGTGATTTCCAAGTTATCAAAATTCGAATATTGCTGGAGATTCGATGACCTTATTGTATCTGTACAGATAAATCTACAATCTTTCAAAAGCCTTGTCACTATTTAAGTACACTAGAAATTAGAAAATCACTTCGACCGTCTGGTAGTTTCAGTAAATCGTTAGGATACTTAGGCAACTGATATCTCGCTTACAACTCTCGTAGTCGTACTTAGTCGTCACTAGATATACCTAGTTACATTCCAGACATCCACGAATCCAATGAAAATTCCAGCGAACACATCACCGTAGAAACGAATTTTCCAGTTTGAAAGCGAATAAGAAAAATAAAGAAAGTCTCTTTGGTACAGTAGCGGTTAACGAACGAACTGGAAACGAGTAACCCCGTTCCCACGAGAGATAGGTGTCCCCATGAAAATGCTGTCGCGATTAGCAAAGTGTTCTTTCATTCCGGCTGAACAGTTGTCGCTTGTCCCGCAGATCGACCGAGAATCAACGAGTCTGAAGAGATGCAGCGGTGTCCGTATCTCCACGAGATGAAGGAGCGCTTGCTCTCGCAGCCGACACCGACGGACGGCCTGGACATGGAGCGACTCGACGGCACTCCCGTGAAGGAGGCCAATCTGCACAACGATTACCCTGCCCACACGAATCCCGGAGTGATCCCGGACCCGCCGGAAATGCCACCGGATTCGCTGATCGGCACGGTCGTCAAGGTACCACGCTCTTAGCAGCCACTTCTCTAACGATCCTCCTTATCGGCGGCCGCTGAGTTCTGTTCGATATTCACTGGCGATTAGTTGAAACGATACCCGACGAATTCTACCTCTGCGATTCGCGGGATATAAGTAGACTGCACTTGTTATAGGAAACTTCTGCTTCGATTAATTATAAACTATCGAGTAATCGAAGCTGAACAAATGATATAGACTTCAACCTTTTGCAGACGAATGTCGTTTCGGTCAGATGAAATTTTCATATTTGGAATACCAAGGTGCAAACGAATGACTTAGTTACTCGAATAGCAAGTGATCAGTGTATAGTTCCGTTTTTTAGTATTGTTTAAGCATTCGATGTGGAATTTAGCTTCATATGTTGCAAACTTTGTGTACTTTAACACTAGAACTACCAGTCAAAATGATTGGATTCGATTTTTTGTTTAGCAATTATTGATATTTTCAAAGCATTGAGTATTCGAAATGATTTTGAAGATAGTTTCACTTGAGTACCGTAATGAATGTCTGAAGAAACTGAAAATAATCTATTGTTACAATTTTAGTTCTAGTGTTAAAGAGTCTTCGTCCGCAAAGAGTTAAAGTATTGCCAATGCCTAAATAATATAGAATAAGAGAACTGTCTCTCACTGTTTGAGTAGTTAAATCATTCGTTTGCTACTTAGTATTAGAATCAAGGTTCAATCTCGGCAAAGTCGACAGTTATCTATAAAGAATTAAATTTAGCTTATACATAAGTGGAAGCTTCGCTTAAAGATCACTTTTTCACATCAATATTTTTAGATTATAGATGACCATAACAACATCAAGCTGTTTCAATGAATAAAACTGCATCGTCAGAGAAAACGGTTAACAAACTCAGCTCACCTGTTGCTCGATATATATCCCACTAACCCCTTCCTTTGACAGTACTAATATTATCCCCTTGATCCACTTCTTACATACTAACGTACCAACTACAATACAACGATATTCGAATCGGTGATCATTATTGTAGGATTTATCCCGTACGAGTCCTCAATGTTGTAGGATATTCCTCTTCCTCGTATTCTTTCAGCCACTCGATTTTCCAAACGCAGTCACACTATTTCCCAAACATTCCGATTTGGTCCATCGCAACATGGTCGCCCTTACGCACAACAAACCATTCATCCCACTTTATTCCCACGCAAACCATATTCGATGCTCGTAGTTAACTTTCCCCCCGAAAATCCCGCATAAAATTCCATACGTTCCATAAAGCCTCCGCAACGACCGTCGCGTAACTTCCGTCAGCTTGTACCACGTGCCTGTAGCAACAAGAAGTATCGCATACTTACTCACCCGCCCCCTCGACACCGGCGAGACTATCGAATTTATGAAAATTGGTGTTGGACACTTGGCCAGCGACCCTCGTAAACTTCGGCCACAAAGAAACCCGACAAGCGCCGCGCCGCCCCTTCCGAAGTTCCCGAGTCGCGACAGCCTCCCACGGCGAGGGGGACGAAGAGGAGAATCGATTAGCTTGTCGAGGCCGATATGCCCGAATATTTTTCCCGCCGAATGACTTTCTTACCGCTATAGAGCGGATAGAGCTATCCGCGGCAGGATAAATGGCGGAATTTTTTTGCGGTTCCCGCCGGCCAATATTCCAAGTGGCCGACGCCAACGATTTTTCTCCCTCTTTCGCTTCGTGCTGGGAACCGGAAGCCCCGTAACTTATCGGTTCTTGTTATCGGTTGCTAAATGTGGTAATATGTGATGAGATGATGGAACTAGTGAGAGACTGATAATCGAATATCAGGTGATGTAAAGTCGGAATTGGGAAGAGGAATGAATATATTTGTTAGGAATGACTTTTTGTGGAAAAGGAATATTGAAAATTGAAAGTGGAAGTTGAAGGTATTTTGAACCTAGGATAGGTGATCGGAATGAATTGTTAACTTCTTGGCCTATGATTTTTTTCTCAACTCTGATCGATACAGCTGTCATTGATAATTTATTGGGAAAAGAGAAAAATTCTAAGCTTATGTTATTTCTGTATTTCCTTTGAAGTACAGTAGTATCGCTTATTCTTTTGCAGCAAAGATAAATAACAGCAGTTACTTCTCAGTTGATAGACTGTCATCTAGTTACGTCATTAAACATTTTCATTAGGTACGACAAATCAACACGTTGAATGCCATGGTCACCGGTGACCCCCGACCAAATCGAATTATAGTTTACTCAATCAAACGACGATTATTCGCAAACATTTCTCTATTATAAATAATGTTACCCATTGCTGACATTCAGTTTGAGTGTAATGGTAATAATCCAATTCAGTCGAATGATTTACTATTGTATTCTCCATTTTGTGTACTCAGTGAAATCGTGCGTTCAGCGTACATTATTTTCAAGTAACTTAGATGCTCCAGTCATCGTTGACCACCGTAGCAGTCAACGTGTTAAGGGTTTCGATCGATTCAAACGGTTCCCAACCGCAGAGAGTTCATTTACACCGGAACAGGCGGTTTTTCCGCAGTTCCCGGCGGCCAATTTTTCACGTGTCCGATGCCAATGATCTCTCCGGCCGCTTCGGTTCATCCGTTACGGAAGAAAAGGGGGGATCTGAAGCCTGTAATTTATTGGTTCTAGCTGAATTCGGATGGATACGGGTCGCACACGTCGCCGGCCCACGCTCGACAGCCGCTGGTGCCTCAAAACGCGAGCAACCCGCCCCTGTGTCTCACCCCCACGCACACCAGCCCCGGGTCTGGCACGCTGCCAAAGAACGCAAAGTGAGTACATTCTTAACCGGCGGATTCTTAAGATCCTCAGAATGACGGGCTACGCGACGGCCTTTCCGCGGACGCGTGCACGCGCGGCGGATTCCGCGCGCGCGTGTCGTTTAATTGCTTTTATGTCGAGTGCGTCTCGTAGACGGGACGAGGCTTGAATAGACGCGGCCGCGTGCCTTTGTTTCTCGGACCGTCGTTTGGTATGATGTTGGAGCAGGCAACAATGGGGATTATTAGTGTCTTGGGTTTTTCAAACGGTCATGAAGCGAATGATGTAACTGTGACGTTGGCGCTTCGGGTTTTTGGGAATGCAAAGAGATTGAAGTGAAGTAGAATAGAGGATGAGTGTCAAAGTTGGAGAATGAGGAGACTGAATAAACTAGGGAATGGAGAATAAGTTACAGGAAATTGTGATTAACGTTTGTAGGCAGTTAAGTAGATTGTAGCAGTAAGTTTAGAGATTCTTTGGGACTTCTTAAGAAATGTAAATCTCATAAATGAAATGAAAATGGATAAACTAGGCAATGGAGAATAAGTTACATGAAATTACCATTAACATTTGTAGGTAGTTAAGTAGATTGTAGTAGTAACTTTATAGAATCTTTGTGACTTCTCAGGAAACGTAAATCTCTGAGAATGGAGAATAAGACTGAATAAAATAAGGAATGGAAAATGAGTTAAGTGAAATTATAATTAACATTTGTAGGTAATTAAGTAGATTGTAGCAATAATTTAATAGATTTTATGGGACTTCTTAGGAAATGTAGATCTCTGAGAATGGAGAATAAGACTGAATAAACTAAGGAATGGAAAATAAGTTAAATGAAACTATGATTAACATTTGTAGGTAGTTAAGTAGATTGTAGCAATAATTTAATAGTGAAATGTAAATCTCTAACAACATGTCTATCAGGTTTAACAGCAATTCTAATCCATAAGATATACATAATCTTCTTATCTTGCAACAGTAACCTGTTCTCCTCAGTTCTTGCAGAGTAAAGTTTCTTGATTCAACAGCTACATCTCTAATACCAGCGATCCGCGGCATAATCCGAAACTTCCAACCAGAACAGCATACCTTATTCAATTCCACACTTAAAAACGAAACTTTTCGCCCCTTAACTAAGCTACACCCGAACGAACCCTTCCGATACAGAACTTCTAAAGGGTGGAAACTTTCTTTCGAACTCTGTGTAACGTCCACGAGCAAACAAGGCTATATTTGACACACGTATCGCTCGTGTTTGCTTCCATCACTGTCCGGTTTAACCAGTTAACGGAGCTTGACGTGTATACACGTTATCTTCAAGCTCAAAGTGATACTAGTTCTTTCGAATAAACATTCTCATTTTCTTCGATTTTCAGTTTTAATACATAGTAGATGCACTTATCCTGCGTTCGAAGCGTGTGCTCGTCATTCGTTGATCTTATTGCGCAATACGAGAGATTTTCTAATTTGAATTCCACAGTTAACACTAGTATAACTGTAAATTTAACACGATTAACCACTTACGCTGGAAAGACGTGCCACGTCGAGACGTTTCTATTCCAAAATTCTCAACGATGTCTTTCACAGATTCTTTCAGTATCACTCTATACAAAATGATTGACAAACAAAATTAGTGTACATATCAGAGTAGAATAGGTAAGAACAAAATTCATCGCAGGAGACTTTGCAAATTTCTGAATTCATTCTCAGCGCAAGTGGTTAATACATAATTCTCATAAGAAAGTCATAACAACAGATTTTCCTCATTTCTTCGTATAACATCAAAGCTATTTATTTTTCAAACCATTTCGAATATTAACACTCTTAAGGCATCGGTAATTACGAAATAAGAAAACAATAGAATACTGAAACTCGTAACGAAGATTTCTAAATGAATTTAACAAACGTCAATGTTCATTGCTATTAACAATGTATTATCCAAGTGGAACTTCCGTTGAAAGTAGAATGAAAAATCGTCGATAGTAAAACGTTACGCGAGCTTAGCAGCGAAAGTAAATAGTACGCGAACGGGTTAAATATAATTTGTATTCGAGCCGCGTATTAAGTAGCCGTACAGCCGGCACGTGGTAGAAACGTTATCGTCACGCAGGCCAGAAGAGCTTCCGCTATCGCGAAGGAGTTTTCCCGGTAGCCCTTTTCGGCCGAGCGAAAATAGCGAACGGAGTCACTCGACCGGTGCCGGTTTCGCGTTTTACGATACCGCCAGCTGACGGACACCGGCAGAGCACCGGCAACAAGCTTATTATAGGTGGCGGTGGGTCTGCGTGTACGCGCGCCGTTTATTTCAGGATCCGGGCCGACGATTTATCGACGATCCAACGGAGGAAACGACCGTCGAACGAAACGATCGCCGACGGAATGAAATTTTATCAATTGAACCACTCGTTTGGCAAAACGGTTAATACCCTAGGAAACGAAAATTGAAAGATTCGAAGAGATTGTGGTTAAATGATGTACGAGAGATTATAATTGAGATATCCCGAAAATTGTAGAAATTGTGAAAATTTGGAGTTGTATGAGAGTAATGTTGAGGTTTTGGATTTTTTAGTTGTCTTAATGTTTTGATGGTGAAGCTTGAAATCATTGGGACAGTTCATCAGTTTCAGTTTAAAAGATTTGAAGAGATTACAGTTAAATTATACACGAGAGATTATAATTGAGATGCTAAAATTGTGAAAATTTGGAATTGTACGAGAGTAATCTTGAGGTTTTCGATTTTTCAGTTGTCTTAGTGTTTTGATGGTGAAGCTTGAAAACACTGGAACGGTTCATCAGTTTGTTATGAATGATTAATTTAGTCGATTCAATAATTGAGTTATTCGCAGAGCAAAGTGACTGTTATTTCAGAATGTTTTAAAATTTCAACAGCAGAACACTTGATTTCGAAGTTCGCTTGAAACGGATCGGTGTTTCCTTGCAGGAGTCGCGTGAATAATTCAGAGGCTTAGAGACCGAACTCAACTCTATTATTAATTAGCTTCAACATCAGAGATTAAGTCTCGCGTCCGTTGTTGACCAGAATGCTCAACAAGCTGTTCTTTGCAGCCTGTTGGCTGCTCGATGAGTAGTGTCAGGTGATTATCACGGTGACTGTCGCAAGAAATTTTCGAATTTCGACGAATTACATTAGGTCACTAGGTGCTCGGCTATCTTGTGAAACTGGCTGCTCGGATTAGTTGAAATTAGTGGTCTGTCGTTTGTATTCAGGTGATGCGTCCCATTGGGAACTGCAAGTGTCACCTAAATTCAGAGAGCGTAGCACTTAACACGTTAAACCTGTTTCCGAGGATATTGTTGATTAGTTTGTATTAATACTAGAACCGCTGGATGTCTCGAAATGACTTATTCATGATTTCTTTGTTGCAATTATTCAAAAGCTAACGGATCTCTGAGAAATCACTGGAGAAATTCATTCAATACACTACATTGCAAATAAATTCTCAATAGTTGCGTTATAGTTTCTACAGAAAAATTTCAAAAAACAATTTTACTGCTCGGTAGTTCATTTGTTAATCAGTGTACAGAATACTGTTTCTCTGGCGACCTCAGACGATAAATGAAAATCTAACAATTGAGGCGTTAATAAATGGATCGTCGTATTTTTTAATAATATTCGAGCAAAATTACGCGACAAAGCTGCGTAACAATCTTCTATCCACTCGCTACCGTTCACCTTACTCGCGCGAACACTAAAACTTTCGAACAACACAATTTAGCGTCGCCAATTAAATTTATCATCCTATAGAACCGCGATTTACGACTCAGTGGGTAATAAAATTGATTTTCTAGATAGCGGCGGCCGCGGCGACACCTTCGGCCTGCGCAATATGCTCGAAAGTTCCCGCGATTATGAAACTAGAATGAACTATCGCGGTTTCCATTCATTCTCGTAAATGTCGGGTGATTAACGCGCGAACTTGACTTCGATTTTCGGAAAAGGAACGCGAGGGAAGACGCACGGGCACCGCGCAATACTCTTGGCAATTAGTCACGGAATTTCGTTTGGATCGTAGATCGCGCGCCGAGATTTATTTCTCTTAATACTCGCGCCATCTTGGCGCAACTTGTACAAAGTTGGGGAAAATATAATGTACTTTTATATTGAGATTGATGATTGTGCAACTTTTGTTTGATTGCAAGTAACGTTTAATTATTAAATAGGAATCGGGACTTATGTTAATCGCTTCAATTTCAATTATAGATTAATGACAATTCAGAGTTATCAAAAATTAGTTATTCAATCAACTGTTTGAATCAGCATCGTCGGTACATGATATGATTACATACTAAGAATAATCATCAAAATGGAATTTTGACTCGACTGCAAGTAACTACCTGCAGTTATTACCTAAATCTCACTTTAATCGTTTCAATTTCAATTATAGATTAATGACAATTCAGAGTTATCGAAAATTAGTTATTCCATCAACTGTTTGAATCAGCATCATTGGTACGTGATATGATTACATACTAAGAATAATCATCAAAATGGAGTTTTGACTCGACTCCAAGTAACTACCTGCAGTTATTACCCAAATCTCACCTTAATCGCCGCAATTTCAATGATAGATCACCGGCGATGCCAACATACTAAAGACAATTCGCGACGGAACCAGTTATTTCACTGAAATCGTCGTCAGACGTATGCAAACGGATTACATTTCCCTCAGCTCCGCTCGCAATGGCGCGAGGCGCATCCGAAGAAGGCAAAGCCGCGTTCCCGCGGCGCAAAAACGCCGCTAAAGAGCCTCGAATTTCTTTAAAAGGATCGCAGAAATCGGAACGAAGCGGAGCTGCGAATCCCGAGCAGCTGTCCTCAAATATTGCCGAGCGCAGCTCTTTAGTTCCACGGGAAAATAAAAACAGCTCGTCCGGATCACAGAGACTCGGTTGTCGCCACCCTGTTAACCGAGTTTACTTTCTTCGTCTTGAGAACGTTGTCCGTCTTGTAAAATCAAGGGACACGATCCGCAGCGTTCTGACCTGGAACGACAAGTGGGACGCGAGAGAATTTTTCGGCGGAACACCGAGATGGCTATAAGAATTATTTAAAAGCCGCCTTTTCATGCGGGGAACGGGGGAAAAATGTTAAAACTACAACCGACATTAAAACAAATGGAATTAAGGAAAATGATTAAAAAATTTCTAAAAAAAATATATATATAAAATTAAATACATAGTACTAAATAATTACATACATATATATAAAGCTGTGTAACATTTTTGAAAACAGAAAACTTAATTTAATAAATAATTACATTCGGTAACTCCCCGCGGAAGCGTTTGAATAACTGCAGCAATTACAGCAGAAAAAATGACGATTGTATAATTCCACCATCGCCCGATACTCGCAGTGTCCCATTAAAAGTTCCCCGAGCGGCGACTGTGAAAAAGAGCTTCCGCGAGAACGGCGTTCCAGAATTTAATAATTTTATCAAGAGATTACTCGAATATTCCGGCGT